>NC_136519.1:45583189-45675689 GCF_053919585.1 Euprymna scolopes | reverse complement strand
AGATTTTTCAACATTCATTTCTGAACGCATATAACATGCACTGGAAAATGCGGGCGAAGCCAGAGGTGTAGCACTGATACGTCCAAGGCCTTTGACAAAGTCTGCTACGAACGGCTGCTAATGAAAGTAAAATCGTACAATATAACTGGGCGTATACTAAATATAATAAGATCCTTCGTAGACAATAGGATCATTTAGATTGTCATTGATGGACGTACATCCAAGCAGCAAACCATTAATGCTGGAGTGCCTCAGCGGTCGATCCTTGAGCCACTATTATTTCTTATATTCAAAAACGACCTCCCTGATAACATTGTGTCCGTGATTGGTATATTTGTCGGTGATTCAACACTCTATAACATGCACGATGGAAAAGCGGATGTATATAAATCTAAAATAACGGAAGAATCGTTATAAAATTATATCTAGACTGTAGTGTAATGGGACCGCAAACGAATGGTAACGTTTAACGCTAGTAAGACTAAGTTGCTCTTCTTTAACCATTACAAGATGCCCCTCCAACCGCCTATATCCATGGCAAATAACACCCTACCTGAGAATTCTTCTTTCAAATTCTTTAGCTTAATATTCACCGGCAATATGAACTGGAACAACTACATTGAAGACACCGCGAAGCCTACTGCAAAGAAGATGGGTTCCCTCTACCGAGCTAGAAAACTGTTAACATCCGAGAGTACCCTGTACCTCTGCAACCACAATCCGTCCATAAATGGAGTATTGTTGCCACATAGTCTCTCGCTTTTGGGTAGAGTAAAAAAAGTGTTTCCCACTTTGTCAACGAAGCTCCAATCCCTGTCCCATCACCGCAATATTGCATATCTGTGCCTGTTTTACATATATTTTAATGGAATGTGCTCTGATAAACGCGTTGCACTTGTGCACCCATATCCCCGACAAACACGTTTAGAAAAAAAATCTCACTCTTCACTGTTGAGATCCTTAAATTCCAGAAAGTTTCTACTCTAACAGTTTCTTCCCTCGAAGCGCTAGACTTTGGAATTCCCTTCCTGCTACGTGCTTCCCTGACTAAACTGATATGCAGAAGTGTAAACGTAACGTGAAAGAACATCTTGTTAATCTTTTCTAGACCCGGTCACAAATAGTAGCGTAAGCGATATGCCTTGTTGGGGGTTGACATGAGTAAAAAAAATGGAAATAGACGTACATATTTGAAATAATGGCTTGCATAAAGACGGAAAGGAGTAAATACATACATCCAACACTGAAAGAAAAAAGAATGAAAACTCTCTTAATATATATATATATATATATATATATATATATATATATATATAGAGAGAGAGAGAGAGAGAAAGAGAGAGAGAAAGAGAGCGAAATAAGTGAAAAAAGGAGGCCTAAGCGGTTTAATCCTAGGCTTAGAGAGAGCGAGTGAGGTCTTGACGTATGATAATTAACAGAAGAAAGCATGATTGAGAGCGAGCGAGAGAGTGTGCGTATGTGTTTTAGAGAGAGAGAGAGAGAGAGAGAGAGAGTGAGAGAGAGAAAGATAGGGAGAGAAAAGAGAGAGAATGTAAGGAAGAGCGATGAAGCTGAATATGAAAAGAGGTCGACTGAAAGATAGGGGTTAATTGCCACGAGGCTTCAGTGCAAAAACGTCGTACACAGTTTTGCTAAACGGGAACTCGTCCAGAAAATTCTGTTTCCCGGAGGACAAATCCAATTTCATCCTCTGGGTGAACTTGTCTTTCCGGATGAAGTAGGAAAGGTGTTGGAGAACGCGGTAGGCATGGAAGGAAGTGATTTGAAGAAACAAAGTTGAACTTTCCATCAAATTCTTCAAGACGAAAGTCAGTTAATTTATTCGCAAGAAGTAGACACGAGGAAAAGACATTTAACACTTAAATGTTGTGTCACGGTGCGGCAAATAACGACGAATTCATTAAGGGTGGCATGAAACAATGAATATAATAAGCGAAATTAATATATAATATACTAGTTGAAAAGCCCGTAACAGGGTGGGTTCATATTAATCGCCAATTTAGAGCACATAATCTCAATATATAATATTTTGATTGCAGAAATTCCCCTCTGGACCAAAGTACCAAAGGTTTGCAACAACAGATGCCACATACAAATTTATTATGTCTAGATTATTAGCCACTGTCTTATGTAACTCTAGGACGACATTTTAGACACATTTAGTCGTTATAATAAAATACTACATTTTATCCTAGTAGCATCTTCATCACTATCGCACCATCTTCAGAGGAAGTAGTTCCTATTTTCCTCCTAAATATTTAGTCCTCCTACGACACCCAGCCACAGTCGGGGGAAAATACACACATTCTACATATATTGTTCTTGCACTTATTGTAACTGGATCATAAACTCATAGATATAACATAATCTTTCAATTTCCTGATTCCAACATAATAAATTTCTACTTCTCAAAATTCCTTCATTCTCATTAGCTGAGAGCTGATAATTCTATCCTGATACGTAAACGAACACTCGAGAACTTTTCAAATATGCCGGCACTCTCTACAAGAGGAAATCGTTAAAAAAAATAATAAACCAAACGCAAACATTATAACCGCTCATAAACAGAAAATGAAATACTGATACTTTCCTATACATACATTTACACTACCCCCCCCAAAAAAAAACACAAACCCTGAAAATATATGTGCGGTACCATTGTTTATTATTCGATTTCTGAGCGGCTTATCAAACCTTACACGTTGCTATTTTTTGTATTCTTTTACTGTGTTTTATAACGGGGCGTTTTTAATTCTCTTTTTTATACATTTCAATGAATTTTCTTTTAATGTGGGCGACTTAATTTACTTACATATTTTTCTACGATTAACTAGATTTCAATCATGTTACTTATCTTGTCGGATTATGGTTTCAACTATGAGAGAAAGATGGAGCGAGACAGCAAGAGAGAGAGAGAAAAAAAAGAGAGAGAGAGTTGAAGATTATATATACACAGAAGGAGAGACACTAAAAGAGAAAGAGAAATAGAGAGAGGGAGGAAATAAAAACTGGCGTAGATATTGTTCGCCTTATAATTTTTTATGCCAAAGAAAAAGCAAATAAACTTTCAAGGCGTCAATATAATTTACAACAGTTTTTAATTCCCCTCTCTCTCACCCTTCTCTCTCTCTCTGCATATATTCTTTCTAACTCTCTCTCCCTCTCACCCTATCTCTACCTAGCTCTCTCTCTCTCTCGCTTTTTACATTTATTTTCACGCCAAATAAGAAAGACATTTTACGGCGAACAATATATACGCCAGTTTTTCCTCTTTCTTCCCCTATCTCCTCTCTCTCTCTCTCTCTCTCTCTCTATCTCTCTCTCTCTCTGCATATATTCTTCACAACTCTTTCTCTCTTGCTCGCTATATCTCTCTCTCGTTTGATTTTTACATTTTTTTTATTCCGAAGGAGACACAAAACTTTTCTCTGCGTCAACACTATCTACAACAGTTTTTATTTCCTCTCCCTCTCTTTCCCTTCCTTCCCTCTTCTTCGTTCGCATTTTCAATTTCTTTTTCTGTCAAAATAAAACAAAAAGCAAACATTCTACGGCGTCAACATTACGTCAGGTTTTATGTCCTCTCTTTCTCTCGCTTTCTCTCTTGCTCGCTCGCTTTTTAGACTTCTTTTTCTGCAGAAATATAAAAAAAAACTAAACATTTTACGGCGTCAACACTACCTACAACAGTTTATATTTCCTCTCTTTCCTTTTCTCTCATCGGTCGGTCGGTCGCTCATTTTTTATTTTTTTTCTGCTGAAAAAAAATACACACATTTTACTGCATCAGCATAATCTACAACAATTGTCTTCTTTTATTCTGTTTCTGTCTCTCTCCCTCTCTCTCGCTCGTTTCTTTTTATGCCGAAAAAATGCTCCTCTGAGGTGGCTCCTGTTATCTAAACTCTTTAATAAATGCCTTAACAAATCTTGCTTTCCTGGCTACTGGAAAACTGCTTCTGTGGTACCAGTTTACAAAAACTCTGGCGAAAAAATGACCCATTAAATTATCGCCCAATTACCCTCCTCCCTCTTTTCGCCAAAATATTTGAGTCCTTAATTAATCAAGCTCTAGTTCACCACGTTACAGCTACTAAACTTCTCTCAGGCCACCAATATGGATTTAGGCAAACCCGTTCTACTGCAGACATTTTAACTGTAATCCCTGAATGTTTATATCAAGCACTGGATAAGGCAGGAGAAGGGAGGGCAGAAGCCCTTGGTATATCTAAGACTTTTGATAAGGTATGGCACGATGGTCTTCTGATGAAAATTAAATCCTATGGTATTACTGGACGGATGCTTAGCATAATTAAATCATTCTTAAATGAGAGAAGAATCCAGGTTTTCCTCGATGGGCGTACGTCCAAAAAAATTTATTTAAATGCGGATGTGCCTTAAGGATGTATTCTTGGACCTTTGTAATTTCTGATATTCATAAAAGACTTACCTGATAAAATTGTCTCTGAGATGGGTACATTTGCCGACGACACCAGGCTCTATAGCAGGCACATGGGAAAAACTAAAGAGCACATATCTAAGGTAATGGCCGAAACCCTAGAGAAAGACCTTTAGTCCGTAGTGGAATGGGGTCAAAAATGGATGGTAACTTCAACGCTGCCAAAAACAAAGCTAGTTTCCTTTAATAATTACATGAAACATTACCAACCACCAATAGCTTTGTGCTAGCGATACTTTACCTGAGAGTACTTCGTTCAAGCTCCTTGGCTTAACATTCACATGAAACGTGAGTTGGAACAGATACATTGAGATTATTGCTAAAGCTGCAGCAAAGAAGGTTGGCTCTCTCTATCGTGCTAGAAAGTTACTTAGGCCTGAAAGTATCCTGTACCTCTACAAAGCCACCATTCGCCCATGTATGGAGTATTTCTGTCGCATTTGGACTGGTGCATCTGCTACTAGTCTCTCGCTCCTGGACAGGGTTCAAAAGAGAGTAGCTAACCTAATAGGTCCCGAACTGTCATCTAAACTTCAGCCCCTGTCGCACCGACGTAATTTTGCATCCCTCTGCCTGTTTTACAAATATTTTAATGGTGGATGCTCTGACGAACTACAAGCCCTCGTATCCCCATCGACGAAAATACACCCGACAAACAAGCAGCGAAGTCCCACCCCTACACAGTTGAGATCCCTAGATGTAAGAAAGCCTTTTACTCTAATAGCTTCTTCCCCAGAACTGCAGGACTTTGGAATTCTCTTCCGGTTTCCGGATTCCCCAACTGTACTGACATGCAGAAGTTCAAGGATAATGTATACAGACATCTTGTTACTAAACTCCCTACATAGTATCTCTGCTAGTAGCCCCCTACATCAAAGTGGCAACGTGCCTTGTTTGGGGTGAAAGTTTAATAAAATAAACTATTTTCTTTATTAACTTACGGATATTTTTCTATAATGAAAAAGAAAAACAGTTTTCCAGGCGAATTCCTACTTAAAAAAATGAATGTTGTCTTTTCTGTGGGAGGTGTTTGATTTTACCAAACTGAACCACAGCAACGCGTGTCCGGGTACGGCTAGTAAAAAATAATATGATCTAATGAATATAAGTACATCAGTGTCTTTACTCTTGCAATACTCTTATTGTTTAGGTAATCCATAAATACCGGTCTGTGGAGACCTTTGGGAGGCACGTCGAATCGTACGCAAGACTCACGTTAAGAACTTCGTTTCAATAACGATACTCCTCCATAGTACGACTTACCAGATTTTTTATTCGAACTGACGCAAGGCTACTCAGCTACTTCAACAATATATAACCCCTTTCTCAAATAATATAATAATATAACTAACATAATATCAATTTCAAGACGGCAATAAGCAGTACGAATAGCATTAGTTGTTATTTTTTTAATTTTCTTTCTCTTGTTTTGATAGCGTGCAATCTCGGCAGACCACTCCCTTAAATATTAAAGTTTACACAAATATAATATGCCCAAGTTACTCAGCGTGATGCCTTGAACATGTCTCCAATAATTCTAAATGGTAAGTAAAGAGTTCATCCCGCACATATTTATTATTGATGCTCATGCGGGGACCAGTTTTTTTTTTTAAAGATTCCATTGCTTAATATAACTCAAGACTTTATCGCGATCATTTATTTTATATATTCATTATTTCTATCTCATTTATTTTAAAAGTATGTGCACGTCGTTTGTACTGCTACCCAACGGGGCTTTTGTTAAAGGCGAGTATTAATTGCTGTAAAATTGGACACCCATTGCTTTGTAGACTAAGGTTTGGGACATAAATGTCTACAGAATGAGGCAAAATAAAGGAAAGAGTGAAAGGAAAAGAGAATTGTTAATTAGGTAGGAACGTGAGACATGGGAAGACAGAAGGACAGAAACTGAAAAATAATGGTTGACATATATTCAAGAAGTACAATAGAAAAGGAGAGAGATTGAATAAAAGAGGGAAGCAGGAAAGAAATAAAAAGATATACAGACGAGTAGAGAGAGAGAGAGAGAGAGAGAGAGAGAGGAGAGAGAGGGAGAGAGACTGAGAGTGAGAAAAAGAGATAGAGGTAAGATTGCGAGACAGCGATTAAACCGAGGAGAAAAGAGAAGACATAAAAGACGAACACAGAAAACGAGACAGAGGCACAGACCGAGAGAGAGAGAGAGAGAGAGAGAGAGAGAGAGAGGGAGAGAGAGAGACAGACAGACAGATTGACAGACAGACAGACAGACAGAGAAAGAGAAAAAGAGAGTGAGAGAAATAGAAAGAGACAATAGAAAAATAGAAAGAGAGCAAGAAAGAGAGAGAGAGAGAGAGAGAGAGAGAGAGAGAGTTAGAAAGACACATATTGTGATATATATGGACAGAGAGAAAGAAACCGCAAGATAAATTGAAAGAAATGTACTTATTTGAAATGATTTGTATAAAAAAACAGAGAGAGAGAGAGAGAGAGAGAGAGAGAGAGAGAGAGAGAGAGAGAGAGAGAGAGAGAGAGTAATAGCTAAATTAAAACAGAGAAAAATAATGCAAAGCTTAAAGAAACAGAGAAAATAATAAAACTAGAAATACAGAAAAAAACAAGGAATAGTCATGCATACATGCCATTTAAAAATTAGAAGAGAAAGCTACGAGGGGTGTGCAATAAGCAATGGCCCCAAACCACTTCCCATAGAAGTAGAGCAACGAAACTTGGCACAGTTATTAGTCTTTCTCTACATAGGAACCACCCAGAGTTATGCATTTCTCCCATGCTTTGATGCAACTCTGCAGACCGTTTTTGTAGAACACCCCAGGTTGGTCCTCCAACCACGACGTGACTTCAGAAATCAAGGCTGCATCATCTGCGAAACGCTTCTCTTCCAAAACCAACTTTATGGTTGGGAAGAGATGAAAGTCGGAGGGTGAAAGTTCAGGAGAGTAGGGAGGATGGGGAGGATTTCATAGCCACACGCCCGTGCTTCTGATCTGGCGACGTGCGAGTTGTGGACCGCAGCGTTGTCCGGCAAGAGGAGGGTGCCTTTGCTGATCTTGCCCCGCCTCTTGATTTTGATAGCTTCCCTTAATTTCCTAAAAAGTGAAGCATAATAGGCTCCTGTAATTGTGGTACCCTTTGCAAGGAAATCTGTCATCACTACTATGAGCATGGCCTTGCCAGCAGAGGGCTGCACCCTTGCCTTCTTTGGAGTCCAAGTTCTTCCACTGCATTGACTGGGCTTTAGTCTCTGGATCATAGTGATGGACTCAGATTTCATCCTGTGTAATTAGTCTTTTGAAATAACTTTTACTCATCTTCTTGGCACATCTCCAAATTCATCCTCGAGCACTCGACGCGTTCTCGCTTCTGGAATGGTGTTAGCAACCTGGGAATCCATCTGGTAGACATCTTATGCATATGCAAACGGTCATGAATGATAGTTTCCACATACTTTGTTCTAATCTTAACATCTTGGCCTATTTGGCGAATAGTAATGCGCCGATCTTCCAAAATGGCAGCCTCAACTTGACGGAGAGATGCCTCATCAATGGCAGAAGGTGGGCGATCAGGTCTGGGAGCTGTTTTCACAGACTTCCGGCCATGCTTGAATTCACGATGCCAGCGATTTACAAGGTCATATGATGGGGAATTCTCACCATAAGTTTCTTTCATTTCCTCAAAATTCTCCTCTGATGTGTGTCCTTTCAAATACAAAAACCGAATCACTGCTCGACATTCAACAGGCTCCATTTCACACCTCAGTTCAAATACATGCAAAACAGAAACCACAATTAGTTCAGAGGTTTAATTTGTCACATAACCCGTAGAGATAGAAATAATTGGACATGCAAAATTTCAGCTACATCAGACAACTGGAAGTAGGTCAGGGGCATTACTTACGCACGCCCTCGTATATAAAACACCACATATAAACTCGTATCTCGAACAGCAATGATTAATTTAGACTTGTCGTTTACTAGAAAACTTTAAGGCCCTAAACCAAGAAGTGAAAACCAATACTTCTTCAACCCATAAATCCTTGAAAAAACAACGCCATTTAAATGCCCTATGCAGAGTGTGGCCCTTATAATACCCCCCATCCCCCCAAAAAAACAATGGCTATATTGGTTACACAGAATCCTATCCTAAACATAATGTCGACTCTAGCGCAATCTTACAGCACCTCCAATAAACATAACTGTCCCCTTCCGAAGTAAGACGAATTTTGGCCCAAAACATAGCTAAATCGCCATGAAATTAATGTAAACAAAACTTTACATGCTAAAAGCCATATATAAAAATGCGTAAGCCTACAACCAACACCGTTCGTTTGAACACAAGCCAAAACATATCAAAATGCTTATCGTAAAACTCGACGCACCTATCTCTAAACACGAACCCAGTTACCGATACGAGCAATTGGCTTGCCCATGAAACATACTGAATCTAACAACCGCTGACACTTACCTCCTACTACTATAAACTTTTCCACTGTCCGTTTCTTTCAGTGGTGTACCACTTACACTACCTGAAGATGCCGGCCTGACTCGGTGAAAACGTTACGAGTAATGTTATTTGACGTATCAATAAATTTGATTCCTACGTAAAAATATTTTTAAAATAAAGTAAAAAAAAGTATACTCTAAAGAAAATGTTCTGTTCCTCGTGATAGTACCTGCATTTATATTTATATATATGTGTGTGTGCGCGCGCATGTGTTATGTGTGTGTGTGAGAGAGAAAGAGACAAAAAGAGAGAGAAAGTAAATTGAAAAAGAAAGATCTAAATTTCAAGAGTTAATCTTAACTGTTTCTTAATCAAGTGTGAAGTTTAAAAAATGACAACAGGTGTTTTTCTCTTTCCAACATTGGTAAAGCGGTTGTAATAGTTGGACTTCACTGTAAAGATATTGAGAACGAAAAACTCGAGCACATTACTGTCTCATTGAAAATATTGAGATATTATACACATTTTCTATTAAATGATTACAAAAATCCTATCAATAATTTTCAATGAAATATAGCAAAACTCTAAGAAACCGCACAATACTGAAATGAAGATGGAGATCTTCTTGTACACACCCACGCAAATGACAACGATTTTAACGCATTGAACAAACTATCAATATCAACAATACAAACTACATCCTTATTTACATAAAAAAATATTGTTAGAAGACATTAACATCCGACGCAGACATAAATAGTGCTTCATGCAATGATTGTCATCAGATATATAGGATGCCTTCAATAAGTTTTCAGACTTTTTTTCGTATGGACACATTTATTGATAGTACATACATGAAACTCTAGTCCCTTTCGAAGTAATCTCCCCCGGCTACAATGCATATGTTGTACCGTTCAACTAACTTCTGGAGGGCACCCATGGAAATCCTCCTTTTTCAGCCTAACAACGATCCTCCTCAATTTTCTCATAACGACATTCTTTAAGGTTTTCCTGGAGCTTAGAGAATAATCAACAATCACAGGAAGTAAGGTCTGGGCTGTATGAAGGGTGAGAAACTGCTTTGATGACCATCTTGGTAAAATAGTTTGTGACAAGTATGGAGCACTTTTGGGACAAACTTCTTTGGCAAATATAATGTTTTCAGTTCCTCGCGAATAATTGTGTGGAGTTCCCACACTGACATCAAAATGTTCACTTATTGCTTTATAAACACTCGACAATCCTTATCCATGATATATCTTTTTGTCAATTAGCTCTGGTGTTCCGGCTTCTTTACTCCACCCACACCTCTCATAATTCATCACAGACTCCCTGCCTTCCTTGAATCTCTTATGCCACTCAAAAACCGATGGTCAATTCATGCAAGATGGTCTAAAAACAGTCTGAAGCAGTCCATACGTTTCTGTGACATTTTCCAATTGTAAAACATAATATTTTAGCATATTGTTTTTCTAAAATGTCCTCACGCCAAGATTGCAGTTGTAAGATTCAACAGCTGCGACAATCAGGCTTTAGTATGGTGTATCCCAATTCGTGATATAACTGTTTATTTGGACCTCATATCATAAAAAATTGGATAGTCATCTAAAAAGATGCGTAGCAAAAACTTACTGAATTTTCAAGAGTCTACGATCATTTTAAATGCCTGTACGAAAAAAAAAAATCTTGAAACATACTGAAGACACCTCGTACATAAGGACCTAAAGAAAATGTCTAATGAACATAGAAGAAATATGAAAAATAAATAAATCTGAAAGCACTTTTATCTCACATCTTGCAACGCGATCATTATTTCAAACTCTGAACAAGTAAGAATAATTAATTCGTTTGAAATACACTTATTGAATCAGCACTAATCTTAAACTTCAGGTCCTGGATATGACCTTAAACTATATCCGATGGTGAGGCCCTAGCTTGCGGGATTTGGGGAGTGTTGAGTCACCCCTTAATTGCAATTGTTCCTAGGGCTAGACGACCCGGAGTGGTAGTACCTGTTAGGGTCCCAACTATGGGTTAACTAGAAACCGACTTGAAAAAAACACAAAACAAAAACAACAACAAAAAAAAACAAAGATATTCTATTAAAAGTTTTTCTTCAAAATCACTGGTATCGGCATTAACTAACCTGAAAAGGGTCGATATGCCGTAAAACAAAAACAACCAACTTAAACTTCAACACAAGCAAACAGCAAAATGGTTTCTACAACTCATCAACTTCAATTTTGAAATTAATACTGACAGAAGCAAATTTGAATGTAGATCCAAATTAGCATTTTTTACATTACATTTCCAGCTGGTGTGTCTACATGATGCTAATGCCAATAATAACACTTTTGAATAAATAACGCTTTAGTCATTTTTATAAGGCCACATCTCTTATTTCGATTAACTATGTTTTGTGACGTTACATACGAGTTAACATGTAGCAAACAAAGAGACGTTACATACGAGTTACATAGCAAACAAAGAGACGTTACATACGAGTTACATAGCAAACAAAGAGACGTTGCATACGAAACAAAGAGACGTTACATACGAGTTACATAGCAAACCAAGAGACGTTACATACGAGTTAACATGTAGCAAACAAAGAGAAGGAATTGGAAGGACATTCAAGTGTCATTTCAGATTTTAACAAAATATCGCTTTGCCCCTTCGGCCAAGCCTGACTTTTTGTCTTATATCGGGTGTCACCTACGGATTTCTTACGTGATTCTAAATATTCCCACAAGTTCTTCTTTTTATAATAATTTGCCTTGCCGTGACGTCATATCGCACACAGCTCGGTCATTTGCAAACTGTTATTATACGCGCGTCCACGCTGTGGTACACTCCTTGCTGAACAGACACAAAAAAAACTTTCCTTAACACATATACGCTACACACATTCAAATCTTAAGACCATGTCATGTCCCAAAGAGACAAAAATACGTCACATACACACTAGGTAGTTCCAAATAATTTATTTTTGATTGATTTCTTTTTCTTCAAGTCGATCATCCAAGAGGTGTCTTTTAAATGAAGACGAAATATTTATAGACTCAAAAAATGATTTTGCTTCTTTTCCAACAACACATACACACGCACACATGAATACACTTACAAACATATTTGTTTATGTGTACTCACACATACACCCCCTATATATATATATATATATATATATATACTTAATTTACACACATAAAATTAATATACGAAAGTATAGATTTATGCGTAAACTTCAAGTATTTACTTCAAAAGTGCTCAATACGTAGGTAGAGCTAGTTAGTAATTTATAAAATATAAGCCTCAAGAGTCCTAGAGTGGATGAAATGCGGAATATTCAGTGTAGCTTAATCGCCATATATATTTTATAAATCACTATATATATATATATATATATATATATATATATATATATATATATATATATATATTGAAACGAAACTACGCGTGTTACCAACATATACACTGTTCCATACACAATAAATAACGGAGGACAAAGCCTTAAGGCAGAATTCGATATTTGATGGACTAGTTAAGGTTGTTCGTGCGCGACCATCGAGAATCGAAGCCAAAACATTTAGCTTTCGGTTTTCTTTTTCCTCTAACGTTAATGCCTGAGCTATGAAGAAATGTTTGCCGCAAGGCTAAAAATTACAACATGAACAAATAGCTTTTACGTTACACATGCTGTTAGTAGGGCTGTCGTCCGACCTTCACCTGGCTAATTTCATTTTATAATTTTCACAGTTTTGTACCGATTTTCCCCCGATAAAACCCAAATATAATGTTTCGTATGGGTTACAATACCCTATATATATATATATATATATATATATATATAGTTTTATGTCTGTAGAGGAAAAACTGACAGAGGAGGTTGGCAGGCAACATTTTTTTAGACAAATGTATATACGTATACATAAAAATATATAGAAAGAGGTTTGTGTTTACTATAACTTTTTACGCAAATATTACGCAGGTATAAATCATGTAGCATATATGCCTGAATATAATTACATATAATAGTTAAGTAAATATATATATTGTGCACAAATCTCAAGTAACAGTAACATATGAGAAACCGAAAAAAAAACTAATAGGGGATTAATTAAAATTACGCACCGCCAAAACTGGGGGGGGGCAGGTAAGTACTTTTTGACAGATCGTCTTTTTAAAAATCTACCAAAATCAGGTAATTATCCAATCAATACGAAATTTTCTGCGATTATTAGGAGAAGAATAAACTTTATAACAATGCATTTATTTTTCATAAACAATATTTATATATATATACACATATATATATATATATATATATATATATATATATATATATATTTGCTTACAACACCCCATTGTTTTGAGGGGGTTCAAAATATGCTTAAAGTAATCATCTGAAACTGAACAAAACATATTGTGTTGTTGTAAGCGACAGGATTATAGATATAAAAAAAATTGTTTGCATATTATTTTGACATCTGAATATCAGAACTCTTTGTTAAGTAAAATAATTAATTTAAGTTAAGCAAAACAAATAATTTTTTTTTAAATATTTATACGAAAAAAAGTCATTTTAAAATCTTTGATAAATAAATTAACAATTTCTTTTTAGCAAGCCGAATAATGCATGACCATTATTAAACAGGGAATGCTTTGAAGAATCGATACAAAAAATTCGATAAATATTGTGCCCTTTGTGTTAAAAATATCATCATTTTTTCGATCCCGTTTGAAAACGTTTGCGGCCTTTCGACTACGGTGTGTCAAACGCGCTGAAATAATTTTTTTTTATTCTGCTTTAAACTGCCCCCTCCCTATTTTGGAGAGCATGACCCCCATACACATATGCATTAAAAACAAAACTCATACAAATGGTCACCCATCTGGTACTGGCCAGCCTCAGCGTTAATAATACATTGAAATTTTCGTCACTGAAAAACAAGTTTTTTTTTGGCTTGTTTGGTCTTCCGCAGTTTGCTTTTTATCAAGTACAAATGTACACAGAGTAATCAAATCGACGCGAAGTAACTGGTTGCTTATATGAATAAGTGGAATTATTTTAAATCCAGGTACTTATATTATAATATTTTTGCATATTCTCATAGAAACTCACCCTAAATCTTAGTTAGACAACAAATAAACAAATTAATTCTTTCAACATTTTTTTTTTTAAATATTTATATACGTTTTTGTGCAAAACAAAAAACGCCAATTGTTAACTTTTGGGAAAATTTTAACATTTAAAATTTAATTAAAAATAGTAGAAAATGTATTACATAATTCTGTTTTCTATATGATAAAATTCATGGTTTTATCTTTCTGGAAAAAAAGGTACTCAGAAATAATGTATTTTAATAAATGTAATTTCGTTTTAAAAAACTACAACAACTTGATTTTTCGGCCATTTTTGACGGTGTCTAATTAAAATTGATGCAAATTAGCTAGATCTTTTGCAGACGAATGCAATTCTTTGACTCATATATAACAAAGTTGTATTTTGTTTTTCAATAAATAGAGAAAAAAGGTTTTTAATATGAATATCAATAAACAAAAATAACCCAAATTTATAGGAACTCACAGAAAAAACGCGAGTTTTAATAATCCAGCGTTAGTATAACAATTATTAGGCCAAAATTCAAAGAACTCTTGAAACCCATTTGAGGAAATAGCCCAAAGTTCGTATAACACGGACAAAGGAAGGTTCGATAATGCACGAAACAATATCTTCGTATTAAAAATTACCAAAGACACAACAGAATTTGTATAGAAAATAAAATCCTAAGAAACAGCAGCATTTTGTATTAAAAGAAAACTCATGAAACACTGAAAATAAAAAAAATCACCCTGCGCAAAACAGCAACCTTTCCATAAAGAAAAACGTATAAAAACAAATTACGAAATCCGCGTTTGTAAGTGTAACATGGACGATCAAAAGACAACTGTTTTTTTAAATCTTAGTGAATCTTCACGTAAGGAATTGTCTTCGACACTAACGAAAATAAAAAAAACCCACGAAAGAAACACATGCGTAAAAAAATGAGAAAGAATATATTTTTCCCTTTGTCTCTGTTCGTTTACTACAATTAAAATAACAGAAAGCCATTATGAAGAAAAAAAAAGGATACAGATGTGGTTTTTTCTTCTCTGCTAAATATTTCAGTAAAAATTTACCTGTTGGGTACATATATTTTCTTCTATAAAAAAGAAAGAAGACATTTGTTTAGGAGGAAATAATATTATTTGCAAGAGATTATAAATTCTAACAGAACATTGAAACTCTAAGAACAGATACTTTCAACGCTTTTTTAAGTGCAGAAATAGTGGTAGATGAAAAACTTTTACCCATTTTTTAAATGTTTACAAACCATAAAAAGTGAACGCGCCTCACGTGACGTTGAGACAATTAGAAAAACTGCAAATTCCTCAACAGCAACTAAGTACGCACCAAAAATAATCATTTTAAGCTTACTTCAGCAGATATAAGAACTTCTTTAATATAGATTGTCAGAACCAGAAAAAATATGTTGCCACGTATAATTTCAGAACAATCTTTCGTAAATATGTTGGTGCTACTTACAAAAATTTTATTAAGGATGGAACAATTCCAATATTTTTTCCGATTCCTATACAATTACTGATTCTGATCTTTTACTAATATCTACAAATTTAACTATAAAGTTGATATTTTTCACGAATACTCTAAAAAACATGTTGCGTGTGCAGATAAAAATACATTTGTGATGAATGATCTATCGATTTTAGTTTTACTAATAGTTTATAATCAATATATATTCATTATTTTACTATTACAATAAGCATAAGAAGATTTTTTTCTTTAAAGAAAATCAACTAAAAAAGCCACTTAAAAGAATCGTTTTTGGCATCGGAAAATTTGTACACACTTTTCCGATTCTGATACCGATTCCCCAAAAAGTTCTGCTGATTTTTTTCGATTCCCGATTCCGATTAATCATCCCAACACTACTCTTTATTCCATGAATTCTTAAAAAGCTTGAATCCGGTGAAATTAACGAAGACGATATCGCAATTTATGCGGTCGTGGCTATTAAACATTGGGCCAAATTTAAACTATCAGACGCCAGTGGTGACAATTTTGAATGTCTAATATTTGAGCAAGGACTGACATCAAATCGAGATACGAGACAAAGCATGTTCTAACAAAACTAGAAAACGAACCGAGTTTAACTCTAGAAAAATTAGCTGTCAGAAAATAGAAATTATTAAAAAAAAAAAAAAGAAATAAAATAAGAAAATAGAAATTATTAATAAATAACTGTCGGATGATAAAAAAATATTAATAAATACTCGAAGGATATCGAATCTGGCATCGCACTTATAAGAAAAGTAGCCAAACCTAAAACGCACGAAACAAATAAAATAGAAAAAATAGTCACGCATATCCGAATAATTCTAACGAAGAATTTACACAGAGACACATTACGTCACTTTGTAACCGATGTGAAAATCTGCATTAGGTTAGAGACTGCCAATATTTGACAAATAATGTTTGGTATGCAAAAACAGAAAAAACAGAACAAACGTTTCCATTTCAGAAATAAATTTAAAAATAAAACCCCCGTGAGTTTAATGGAAACTGTAAAAGAAATATGTTTACGCAAATATGTCACGGTAGAAATGTAGGATATGGAAGTTAAAATGCCATTGAACTGAGAGTCAGGCATTTCGATCGTAAATTTAAATGCGTAAGAAAAAATAATTTGATCTACATTTGAGATCACACCACAACAAAGGCCGTTAAAGGTCAGAAATTAACTTTGAAAGAGAATTTTTGTGTAAAGTCACATAATTGGAAAAACAAACAAAAAAAACTAAAAAAGTAAACGTCTTTGTACTGAGGAATGCCACTAACCTAAACAGTTCGAAGAGGATGCATGAATTTTAATGATGGAACACACCAATCAATACTTTTTTGCAAAACAATGATAAATACAACAAACGCTCAAGACCGGAAAAACAAACTAAAAGAAAACCTCCCTGTTTTAGGTTACGAATAATCAAACAAAAGAGAAAAACAAACCGATATTGTTGTGGACCGATCAAAAATATCCCTCTACTACTACTGATATTACTACGACTACTACCTCTACTACTAATAATAATACCTCTACTACCTTTACTACTACCTTTACTACTACCTCTACTACTACTACTACTACTACTACTACTACTACCGAAAACAATATATACCGTTCACTTATTACAATCGGAACATTATCTGCCTAAAGACAACGTCACTGAAGAATATTACGTGCACATAATAGTACACAAACGATTTTTCCACAATATGGAAAAACTGCCGGACTATTTTACACGGTGTTTCTTCAAAATAGACAGCCCAGAGGATTAGTAGACAAGTTGAAATCCCCTAGGGCAGTATCACTACTTTTCTGATCGATTATTATAAGTGGAATCTTAGGTGGGTTCATTAACCCTGAAATACTTGTGGCTGAGTTTACCAATGCAAGTAATCAATAGTTTTTGTTTTCAAATTCTAGCGATTAATACGCGAAAAAATATCAATAAAACTTTTTGGTACATAGATCAAAAGAAAAAAGAAACGCCCTAAACAAGTAATCCCCACAGAAGTAGAGACGACACACTAATATTTAAAAAAAATACTGATGCACATTTCTGTATAAATAGTTTGGGATGAGGATGTTGTGTCGAAACTACATATGTTACAGATGAACAGATCCATGCACAATATACCGAAAGACGAGAATGTAATGCGGAAGTCGAAGCGGATGTACCAAATTAGGTTGTTCATCGACCAGACTAACGCCCCTCATATTTGTATGTTTTTGTTAATATATTGTGCTACTTTATTCTGTTATTCTATTTCTGTTGTAATCTTTTAAGCAAAGGTTATAGCAATATATATATATAAATATATATATATATATATATATATATATATATATATATGTGTGTGTGGGGGGGTGTGGGTGTGTCTGGTCATGAATAGTCTCCTATATTGTTGACTATTTTTGAAAACTGATTACATATAATGATAGAAGATGTATCAAGACACACGAATGAGTGTGCTTGATCTGGCAGGACGGAGGCATATTAAAATTGTGCGGTCTGCATTCGCGCCTGGTCCACAAAGTATGGAGATAAAAAATTAAGAAATTAAAAAAAAAACGTTTACAAGTGTTTTTGATATAGATGTACATAAGAATACTTTGATAAGTATGTTTTAACTTAAATAGGGATGGTATAATAAAATTGTGAGGTCTGCGTTCGCGCTTGGCCTCCATAAAATGGAAATAGGCACAAACTTTAATAAAGACTTTTCATATCTATCCGCGTAAGTATACTTTGATAATTATGTTTCAGTTCGAAGAAATATGGTATAATAATATTATGGAGTGTTCGTTCGTACCTCACCTCCATAGAATGGAAATATGTCACAAAGTTTAACAACTTTTTTTTTATATAGATCCACAGAATATTATGATCAGTGTTTCAGTATGAACAGCTATGGTATAAGAAATTATGGGGTTCATCTATTTTTACTTTCATCATATTTTGCTTTGGTTTTGATACCTCCAAATTCGAAGCTATCTCTTTACAACCGTTCCTTTTCATAATCTACCATCTATAAATATAAAAGCGAAAATGTATGTATGTTTGTATGTGTGTTCGTTTTTCTGAATCTCTACAAAATGCTTTTTCCAGAGAAGCGGTCGGTCGCTTCACAACTTTTTAAAACTTTTTATATCATATATAAATCGTAATATCTCAGAGTTAACAACGAAGCTCGCCTGTATATTTAATTTGCCCGATTTCGGGAAGATAAATATTCAACATTTGTCGCTCGCCGTATGTGGGTTAGTCTTTTTCTTATAACATCTTGGGAATAAAAAATCCCGCCGTCAAACTTGACCTTATTAACTCATTAAAACGGGCACCTGTCAAATCCAAGTAATTAAATAAATTCAAACGTGTTTCCGTTAGCATCTCGCGGTGGGGAAATGGTTAACGTCGCACGTATTTTTTTTTTCACACTTTAATTTACAACTTTGCCTCAAGGGTTCGGGTTCGATCCTCATACTTACCTACCAAAACATGTTTTTAACGGCCCCCGGAGTTTTCACACACACCTCCAAACACCCGGGCAACGCCGGGCAACCCCTGCTAGTCTCTATATATAAAAGGCAAAATGTGTGTGACCATTGTCTCGCAAAGGCTTCTTTCGCACACGCTCCTGGGGTCGTTACGATCGCTTACAACTGTTTATATACCCGCTAGATAATATCTACGATTAAGGAAAGCGCGTAACGTATAGATTTATTTACGTCGACTTTTACAAAATTATTGCTATTTTGGCTTCTCACGTGTTGATTCGGCTTTTTCATATAAAAAGCGAAACTAATTTGAAGCTAACTGTATGTTTACGGCATTGCGCTGGAACAACGTCCAGAAGCAATCAGTTTTGATCAATGTGGCGCAAAGTTCCTTATGTCAAGCAGTTGCTATTCAATCTGGACACTGGGGAGCTGGTTTCCCCCTCCCCAACAGCTTGAGAAAAAAAACAGTCAAATTTGGGTAAACAAACCCAAACGATGCCCCGCAGCAAAAGTTAACTGCGTGACTTCTATTTGAACTAATTAATTAGGTCAAATAACTTTTATTGCGGCCACGTGTCAATTTTGTTTTTATTACTTAAATAAATTCACACGTTTCCTTGTATGTCGCAGTGGACCATTGGTTAACATCGTCCATTATTTTTCACGCTTTAATTTCCAAATTTGGCTCAAGGGTTCGGGTTCGATGCTCATATTACTTTGTTTTTTAATTTACCCCTCCCCCCGACACACACATCTACAAACACCCGGGCAACGTATTTTTTTTGGGGGGGGGGGTAATTTTTCAGATTTTAAAAAGTAGTTTTAACGTTCGTTTTTCTGTTTTCTATTTTTGTTTTTCTGATTTTTACATCGTTTGTTTGCCTTACGTTAGTTTTTTTGTGTTTTTTAAATATTTACTTCGCTTATTCTTATGTTTTGATTAACCTCATCAACCCCCACCCAAGCACACACATCTGCAAACACCCGGGCAACGCCGCGTACCCCCCGCTAGTACTTTCATAAATCTGAGTCCATTTTCTGTATGCTGTTTTTGAACCCAGTCAACGACGGGTACTTTTGCTAGTATATATATATATATATATATATATATATATATATATATATATATATATATATATATATTCCAAACTTGACAAGCGACAACAATGCCATTTAAAATTTCAAGCTAGCATTTTAACAGAATACTATTTCTAAATTTAGAGTGAAAAAGAAAAGGAATACTGTTAAAAACGTGTATATATATATATATATATATATATATATATATATATATTAATATATATATACTAGCTGTACCCGGCCACGCGTTGCTGTGGCTCAGTTTGTTAAAATGGGACGCATGTGAAAGTAGAGAAAAGTTTGATTCTTTTTTTGAAGTGAATGTACAAATTATTTATTTTTTTAACAGATGTAAAGAAAATAAACAGAAAAATACTTCCATAATTAATTATGCAAAAAAATAAATAACATGTTGATTTAGTGTTTCAATATGCTTATAAATTACGATAAAACTTGCTGAGTATGCACTGTTTTACGGTTGTTGTAAAAATGGAACGGAAACTTAAATTTCGCTTCATTTTAATCATTCTTAATTTTTTAATTGTGCCCCCCAAACGAATATAATCAAAAACTTTATGCATATAAAACACAAAATATTTATTAAAAAAAAAAAAGTTAATAACGAAAGGGAAATAATTCCATTTTTTAAACGAAAAAGTCAGTTTACCTAACTTACTGTATTAATGCTATTTTTTTTTAAGCAAGAAAAAAAGGTTAATATCCAGATTCGCTACTACAGAACACCGACCACTCTAATTTGTTTTTGTATAGGTAATTGAGGTTGCTGACAAATTTTACCGTTTGCATGGTATTTACCCCTGAACCCACGAACTTCTTTCCACCATTTTGCAGCTTCCGTTTATGCTACGCGCATGCACACTGTAGCATAAACGACGGCTTCACCAAGCAAACTACGTTGGGGGAGAGTATTTTTTTTTCCAGGACATAGAATTTTCTACTTTTCAAAAATACATTTTAGCGCTTTTTGGGTGGAAAATTTAAAATTAGCTGAAAAAGAAATAAAATAAGAAAAGGAAAGCACATCAAGTTGGAGTAGGGGGGTTTAATTTATCTGATTTTTTTTTTACCTGGAACATCGAATTTTCAAATTTTCCGTAAGTAACGCACCGACATTTACCAATTAGAACACCATTTAACATTTTCCGAAGATTTTACTTTGTACATTGGGGGGGGGGGGGCGGATGTGATGTTCAGGCGCGCGCGCGCCCCAACATCAGATTCCCCCCTCCCAAACAAATTAGAATGGTCGGTAGAGTTTGTATTACTGTACACATAGATTCGAAAAAGTTGTCAAAAAACAAATATATAACAAATAAATGTTATCAAAGGCAAGATAAGTAACTTTTCTACCAAACTGGATATATTTTTCGTGTTTTTATTCAATGTAACATATTGGGTTTGTATTACTGCACACATAGATTCGAAAACGTTGTCAAAAAACAAATATATAACAAATAAATGTTATCAAAAGCAAGATAAGTTACTTTTCTACCAAACTGGATATATTTTTCATGTTTTTATTCATGGTAACATGTTTATTCAGCTCGAAAAACATACAGTGTTTACCGATGTATTGGAAAATTCAAGATGGCGTCTGATTCTCTCTTTAACACGGTAAGTTTGGGAAAAAGGTGTTATAAATAAAAACCCAGATAAAATACTGTTAAAAACTCGGTCAATGTATGTTACCGTGACATAGGTTGACATATATTCGGCGGGTGTTTAATAGTATTTTGTATAGTTTTTTTTATTTATAACACCTTTTCCCAAACTTACCGTGTTAAAGAGAGAATCAGACGCCATCTTGAATTTTCCAAGTCATCGGTAAACACTGTATGTTTTTCGAGCTGAATGTTGGGTTTGTATTACTGTACACCTAGATTCGAAGAAGTTGTCAAAAGACAAATATATAACAAATAAATGTTATCAAAGGCAAGATAAGTTACTTTTCTACCTAACTGAATATATTTTTCGTGTTTTTATTCAATGTAACATTTTTATTCAGCTTCAGTGTTTACCGATGTATTGGAACATTCAAGATGGAGTCTGATTCTCTCTTTAACACGGTAAGTTTGGGGAAAGATGTTATAAATAAAAAACCGGATAAAATACTGTTAAAAGCTCGCTCAATACATGTTACTGTGACATAGGTTGACATATATTCGGCGGGTTTTTAATAGTATTTTGTACAGTTCTTTTTATTTATAACACCTTTTTCCAAACTTACGGTGTTAAAGAGGGTGTGAGACGCCATCTTGAATTTTCGAATACATCGGTAAACACTGTATGTTTTTCGAGCTGAATAAATATGTTACATTGAATAAAAACACGAAAAATATATCCAGTTTGGCAGAAGAGTAACTTATCTTTCCTTTGATAACATTTATTTGTTATATATTTGTTTTTTGACAACTTTTTCGAATCTATGTGTACAGTAATACAGGCCCGTATTTTGTATAGTTTTTTTATTTATAACACCTTTTTCCAAACTTACGGTGTTAAAGAGGGTGTGAGACGCCATCTTAAATTTTCAAATACATCGGTAAACACTGTATGTTTTTCGAGCTGAATAAATATGTTACATTGAATAGGAACACGAAAAATATATCCAGTTTGGCAGAAGAGTAACTTATCTTGCCTTTGATAACATTTATTTGTTATATATTTGTCCCCCCCCCAAACAAATTAGAGTGGTCGGTGTTCTGTAGTAGCGTATCTGGATATTTACCAAAAAAAAATATTTAGGTTTGGCTATAAATTCCTAAACTCATTTCACCTTAAATAATTTTGGTGACTGAAATAGGAATCTAATTGAATCTTTAATTTCCTGAATAGTATCCGATAATTCATTTTCCTTCGAGTTATATCGAATACATTAATACGGACTTTAGGGGCTTTTTTCGTAATGTTACTGTAAAAATTATTTTTTATTGTTACAAATTACGATGCTTTAAAAAAAGCAAAAATAAATTCTTGCGTTTTTTATTTACTACTGAAAACCATAACTTTAGTAAAGGTATTTTTATTTACACAAAATAAAACATTTTCACTAAGAGTTAAGTAAAAATACTTAGTTCATTATATTCTGCGATCATTATCTGAAAAATACTGCAATTTTTATTAAAATTTGTTAATTTCCTGATTTTTGGTGAATTTTTAAGTAAAGGGAGGAGTCAAAATGTGTATACACTTTGAGCGTCGTCATTGATTTTGAGACCACGTGTGGTTAATTTAAACATCCAGTTGGGCAGAAAAGTAACTTATCTTGCCTTTGATAACATTTATTTGTTATGTATTTGTTTTTTGACAACTTTTTCGAATCTATGTGTACAGTAATACAAACCCAAACTTCGGAGGTTGGAATCCCCCCCCCACCTAAAATGTACTTGGAAAAATCGATTTTATAGTGAGATTTAAGAATGGTTAGTCGAAAAAAAGGTGAAAAACAAAACAAATAATCAATAAATAATTGTTACCAAAGGCAATAAATGCTACTTTTGTTTTACTTACATTGAATACTTTCAAGCGCTTTTCTTTATTTTTTAATAATCTAATGGGGATGTGTGGGTGACAAATACCTCCAGATTTTCTAGAATTTCCCGCTAGATTGTAACCGAAATCTCCAGATATAGCAGGAAAACCGCTAAATTGTAACACTGGTCACGTGACAGGAAGCGGTAATAAATAATTGTCCCTAAATAAAAAAAATGGCCTCTCGGTACAAAGAAATCTACCTATTTATCATAGAAAAATTAAGTATAATGTTATAATTAAAAAGAAATATATAAAAACACACATGGATATAGTAACATATTATACCAAAACGTGGAAGCCATCCGTCCAGTAGTTTTTTAGACAATTAATTCCGAACGACCCGACATTTGCATTTATATATATATATATATATATATATATATATATATATATATATATATATATATATATATATACTAGCTGTCCGTAAAACATGCATGAATATTATATTTTAATCCAGATAGAAACTGACGCATGCACACGAGTGTTTTGTTTTTCTAAACAGCTCATTTTGTAAGTAAAAAAAACAAAACAAATAAACACTTGAGCTGAGATCGAAATTAAAACCTAGAGACGTTAACTATTAGGTCCGTTTGAAACCATCTGTAAAAAGTGTTTTGAAACCTACTTATTTTTCACATAAGCAATCTGTCATGTGAACGATTCACGCATACACATTCGTGAAACAGTTGATAAACCTATACAAATCTGATGACACTGCACGTGCAAATTATTTAAATTTTAACCCCTAGCAGCCTTTTTCCAGCATAAAACCCGATTCAAAAGTTTTTCACATGGCTGAATACACTATATACCAAATTTCATATCTATAGATAAAATTTCATTGCGTATATAGGTTGAGAATATTCTCACATACGTACACTCTATATTTTATATATATCTCTATGTATTAAGACATATATATATATACATACATATATATATATATATATATATATATATATATTGAGAGATAGATAGATAGATAGATAGATAGAGAGAGAGAGAGAGAGAGAGAGAGAGAGATAGAGGGAGAGTGATGGTGAAACGATAAAATTGTCGCCCTAGAAAGAACAACATGATTGCATTTCCGTTTGGTGAAACAGGTTTTCATTTTTGTTGCAGACTATGTACTAGTTGTGTACATCTCCTAGAGCGATAGAGGCCTTCTATCATGTTTAAAAGTGACACAGTGTTCCTATTCACAATGCCTCCCCACGGACAGAGTTAGACACCAGGGTCGTTTTTTAACGCGGAGAAAAGGTACAAAAATACAAATTGTCTCAGTCGTGAAGGATTTCTCCTCCACTGAAAGAGAACGAGAAATGGAAGTGCCGCATCTGAAGAACAGATGGTATTTATTTGCTCCCCCACCGAGCAAATTAGGCACAAGGCCAATTTTTAATGTGAGGAGTGAAGGGAGGGGGAAGGGAAAAAGGGGACCAGCTCCCGAGAGGTGGGAAATGGGAGCTGGTTAAAGGTCAGGCATGTGGGGTTGCCCCCACATCTGGTCTTTGCTAGTCATAGCTAGTCATAGCTAGTCATAGCTTGCAGTATCTGCCGGAACAGATGGTATTTATTTGCTCCCCCACTGAGCAAATTAGGCACAAGGCCGTTTTTAATGTGAGGTAAAAACCAGCTCCCCTAAAAGTAGGCAAAAAGGGAGCACTCTGGTTACCAAAAATAATAATTGTCCCAGTATAGAGGGTTTCCCCTCCATTGACTGGTACAAATTATCTTAAGTGCAGTATCTGCCGGAACAGATGCTACACTTTGATCTTGGCCAATTGTAAACGTGACACAATGTTAAACTAGCGAGATATGGGATGCGCCGCTGTATAATTGCTTTCTACATATCCAAGTTAGGAGATCATAACCATTCCAACACCCTCGAAATGTAAATCCAGGCATTTCAACACTTGAGGCACAGCTCAATGAACTTTCCGTTCACGGTTATGATATTTGGTGTGGTTTTAATTGAGAGTCAAATGCCATTTCAAATCTTCGAAGTCGGCTTGAAAGTATAACTTGGTGTGCTGAAGAGTGTGGTCATCCTTTGCAACCAGGTGACCGCTTGCAGACCCTAGGTGTCGCAGCAAGACTCGGCGCCAGCCCACAAGTTCAAAGACACCCAGGCTTGTCTTTTTCACTGCCCCCTTCACCCCCGACTTTAACACACTGGACTAATTCGTTTGGTCATAGGTGGAGAACATCACCGAAATGACCTCATACAACTCCAAAGCCAGCCTGATCGCCGCCATCCGCCGAGCTCCCATCGGTGCTTGTGAAAAATGGCATGTTCCCAGTTCCGGACCCCTGCCGAAGTGGTGATTGAGGCTGAAGGCGAGTACATGTAATAGATATCAGCTCTGCTACATCATTAAGTTTCCTGAATTAATGGTTTCAATAAAAGTTTTAAAATAAAGCTGTAGTATCGTTTCCTTTAGAGCAACAATTTTATCGTTTCATCCTGCACACACACACACACACACACACACACACACACACACACACACACATATATATATATGTACACACGCGCGTGCGCTATTAGGTTGGTGCAAAAATAATGTCGCCTGTTGACTTTCAACTTGAAAAGATCATAACTCCTTTCATATTAAACTTATTTAATGGAAATAAAAAACCATTAGATTCGACACATTTTTGCCAACGAGAAACAAGTTTATTTATCTCATTAGCATAGAAATTCTAAAAGGTCGATTCGGCATCATCTCGGCTTTTGAAGCATTTTTCGCGCAGAAAGTTGTCGAGATATTTAAAAACGTTATAATCAGTGGGCGAGAAGTCTGGTAAATATGGCGGATGAGGAAGAGTCTCGTCTACCAATTTGTTCATCTTCTGAAGGGTCACTTGTGCAACATGCAGATGAGCGTTTTCATGAAGGAGAATTGGTCCCTTCATATTGACCAATCATAGGCACATACGTTGGAGCTTCTCGCGCATTTCGTCAATTTGTTGGCAGAACTTCCTCGCCGTAATCGTTTCGGCCGGATTCAAGAAGCTGTGATGGATGAGACCTTCCGCAGACGACCAAACAGTCACCATAACCTTCTTTTTGTGCAATTTCAGCTTCGAGAAATGTTGTGTAGCTTCTTCAGCAACCAAACACTGTGCTGAACGTCGACGGTTGTCGTAGAGGATCCAATTCTCATCACACGTGTAACAGTAACTTTTTCGGCTTCTATTAAGGCTTTCAAATGTTCGTTATTAAGCGCAGACGGCCGGTCACAATTTTCATCAGCGTCGAGGCGCTCGTCACAATTTCGAAATTTCTTGAGCCACTGTTGTGCTACACGTTCGTTGGTGGTTCCTGTGCCAAACATGTCATTGATATCAAGAGCTGTCTCGGCAGTTTTTCGTGAACTGGAACAAGAAAATCGTGCTTATTTGAATTTTATCCATGTTGTCGAAAAGCCTGAAAAATTGAATGAAGGGGTAAAGAACATTAGCGTGAGAGCAAAATACGCGCTTCAAAATAAGATATAACATGGCTATATATATATATATATATATATATATATATATATATATATATATATATATATATATTAATGAATTAATTCAAAACTCATATATAAAAGTGACTTATTTAAGAAAACGATATTATATTTGCTCCAACCTAACATATAAGCATGGATATGCTTAAATATATACATATATAATTGAGTATATACTTGCGAATTAATTGAATTGAAGGTAATCTTCTTTCAATGTTCGAAACATCTAAATAGCTGGAACGATTATTTCTACACTGATGCTTTCATAAAATGAAGTAGAAATATAAAAAAATAATCCTGTTTGGAAGTAAAAATAAACTGCACTTGTAAGCCTCCGAACCAAACAACTTCATACTGTGAATGGAAAGCGAGAAATAGAATATCCAGTCAGACATCTCCCGCTGCCTGAAATTAAATCAGAAAGAAATTCTCCACTCTTAATATATAGTCAACAGTAGGTGTTTTCCTTTGGGTCATCAGAAATGTTGATGATAATGGTTATAATGATAATAATTATAAGGACAATGATTATAATGATAATAATTATAAGGACAATGATTATAATTATAATAATAAGGACAATGATAAAAATGATAATAATTATAAGGACAATGATTATAATTATTATAATTATAAGGACAATTATTATAATGATAATAATTATAATGAAAATCATTATAATGATAATATTTATAAGGACAATGATTATAATCATAATAATTACAAGGACCATGATAAAAATGATAATACTTATAAGGACAATGATTATAATGATAATAATTATAAGGACAACGATTGTAATGATAATAATTATAAGGACAATAATTAAAATGATAATAATTATAAGGACAATAATTATGATGATAATGATTATAGGACAATCATTATAATTATAATAATTATAATGACAATGATTATAATGATAATAATATTAATGACAATGATTGTAATGATAATAATTATAAGGACAATAATTAAAATGATAATAATTATAAGGACAATGATTATTATGATAATGATTATAAGCACAATCATTATAATTATAATAATCATAAGGACAATGATTATAATGATAATAATATTAATGACAATGATTATGATGATCATGATTATAATGATAGTGGTTATAATAATATTTAATTCATAAAAAATTTAATTACTGCCGTATGTCTACGATTTTTTAGCATTTCAGTAATATGTATATGGTAAAAGAAACAGCAAGTGGGAATGTGACAAAGCATGATTGTCTGCATTCAAACATTGCCCTTGCCTGCACTAGTATATATATATATATATATATATATATGTGTGTGTATATATATGCATATATATACATACATGCATACACATACATACATGTATATATATATGTATATATGTATATACTTAAACATATCCACTATATGTCTCTACATGTGTATATGCCAACAAATAATACAACTATGTATATGCTATTAGATAACTCAACCCACACACATATACACACAGTGCATATATGTACGTGTGTATAAATAAATATATATATTTAAATATATATATATACACCATATATATATATACATGCAAATATATATATATATATATATATGCGTGTGTAGGTGTGTCTGTGTATGTCTGTGTGTGTGTTTGTGTCTTAGGAAACATTTTATTTAATTCATGGGTGGTAGCTTCTATTAATTCTATCACGTCAAGATAAAAAAATATTTAGTAATTCGTAAACGTTTACTTAGTATGTATGTATATATATATATATATATATATATATATATATATATGTGTGTGTGTGTGTGTGTGTGTGTGTGTGTGTGTGTGTGCTGTGTTTTGTGTGTGTGTCTGCGTGTGTGTCTGCATGAGAGATATAATGTTTAAACTGTGGTTGATGTTGAATTCATAGGAAATAGGAGTTTAAATACAATCTTACACCGATTCAAAGATCAAAGACACCTTATAGCCGCAATGATCGTGCCTGGAATGTTAAAAAAAAGAGTCATGATGAAGAAGAGCAAAACTGTTTATACATTAGATGCGTGAATTCAATATGTATGTTTAGCCCCAAAACACATCAGATAAAACCTAAACATGACAGATTATAAACATACTTTGGCGTAACACAAAAAAGAAGCTCAGTTTCTCACTTAAGGATCACAAGCGAACGAAAATCCTATTTCAACTTAAGCCAAAAAGCTTAACATGCTTTTTGGGGAGTTGAGTTTAAAACGTGACTTACCAAATAAATATTTTTTTTTACTCTTAGGTTTGATAAACTGACGTAAGTAATTTTTTATGAATAAACAGAAATGCTAGTATTTCAGACGAATATAAACAAGGCGCGTGAAAAATATTCCAAACTCGACAAACGTAAACAATGTCATTCAAAATTTCAAGCTAGCATGCTAACAAATGTTCTGTTAAGTTTTGAGACATTGTGTTGAACAAAGATGGCGGCGTAGTTCAGATCAGTAACCAAGATGGCGGCCAATAATCAAATGCGGTATGTGGCGTAGTTAACGGTGAACTGATTGAATCCAAAATTCGACAATTTTTATAATAATTTTGAAACGTTTTCATTGGTTGTTTAGCACAGCCGGTGGTTATAAAAATGATTGGCAAATCCATTCGTCTCATACCCCCATTACTCGTCTGATGGGAAGGTCTCCTAGCGGCTTCAGCTGCAGGGAGACAGGGTAGTAGTACTCGTCAAGGATTCGTCACTTGACACTCAGCCCGACAGGTGAGGGGTCTGGAACTGGCCCAGCACCTGTCGGACTGAGGTACGCCGCCTGGGTAATACCTAGGAGGTCCACCCTCCCAGGCCCAGTCCACTGGGCTATCCGGCGGAGTAAGTTCATTGCTTACTGCCTGGGGTGCCCATACCGGGGAATGCCGACGGGGTTACTCAGGCAATTTTTACAGTTACAGGAGTGCCCCTTCTTTAGGGGAGCCTGCTGGATCCCCACTTTCCGGCCTTGTGCCACATTTTGCCGAGGTGGGCTGCAAATAAATAACTACCCCCATTAGGAGTCAAAAACATTTTACATGTTCTTTCTAAATTTCGAGTGAAAAAGCGATGGCTGTTAAAAACGTAGTATTTGAGTGAGTCTAATTTCATTATTATTATTATTATTATTATTATTATTATTATTATTATTATTATTATTATTATTATTATTATTATCGATTGCGAATAACAGATAAATATTATAAATTGGCAATAATGTCAAAAGTGCATTTAGAATGATGGTGGCTATATAGAAAAAGATATTCTGAAGCACAAAAGATCGGTCGTTTTAATTGTACCTCTCCCGTTTTCGTAGCTCTTAAACTGTTTCAGTATAATATAGGAGAGTTTACTTCCGGAACTTCTTTCTTAGAATTACTGTTATGTTTAGAGGGAGAAACTGCCACAATGTATTGGATAGAGGTATATATTTTAAGATGACGGGTGTTTATATTGGGGACACAACGGGGTTCCTGTAATCCTGTAATACTGTAAACAGAACAGATGACGATGCTGATGAGGGAAACATTTATACATATGACATCATGACGACGACTGTGACAATTCTTGGCGATTTCATATTCATACGGAACGGGATATATATGATGCAAGTTCTTAACACAGAGGTGGGGAGGACGCATACCATTTGGTAGGGTAGTACAAATTTCGTACAAGATAATGATAAACACATTTATCTTTTCTGTTTTAAAGAACGACGATACAAGACAGCACTTACAAAATATAGACGATTTCTTTATTCTTCAATGAACCGATCGGTGATGTCAGGAATTCCAGCCTTTTCCACTATTGTTTACTCTTCTACCCTTTGGCTCTAAAGGGTTCACACTCTCCAACTCTCTCACCGTGTGTGATCGGCTTCGATTATCTCATCCTCACCAACTCTTGACTCTCAACTGACTCCCTCTAACTCCGAAGCCACAGATTCCTATATTGAGAAATCTCCTTGGTTTATGATATCAGAAGTGTGATTTTCAAACGTGGCTAATTTTCACGTGGCTTTACATATGTTTATCCAAACACACTTTTGGCAGACAAAAGAATCATCAATTCTAATTCCAACCTATTTTTAAACAATATGTTTTTAATTTGCATCGTCCATTCATTAAACTAACATATTTAATATGCAGATTTCTAAAAGAATGGACAATCGACTCTTTTTCCGACATAAACCATATTTAACTATTTTTAATAGAATTAACAATGGACTTAATTTCTAACATTTCATTTTTCCATTATCTGTAACATTTGCATACAGGGTTCGATTCCAGCCTTGTCCTAATATCATTTTCACTTATCTAGTATGTCTTCTTATTCGATGAGAACAGACAGCACTTTCATATGACAAATGTAGAATACAAAAGTGCTTTTTCACCAGGACATTGCAATGGCCGAGATATATACAAACAATGGCTTGAATTTAATTATTAATTGTCTCCTGCACTGACCCTATTTTCAAGATCTACTCTCTAGCGACGACATATTTTGCAGGCACCCAGAAATATTTTTTTTTCCGATGAAGAAGTATTATCGGAAATCGAAGTGTGTTCTATAAAAAGCACATTCTATAAAAGAGGAATAAAATTGCAATTATTATCATCAGTTTATTAAGTTTTCTCACAAAGCGATTCAACATAGATTCCTCACAAATAATAACCGGTGGTGTTCCCTTGATTCTGAGTAACAAGTCTCTTTCAATTAACCGTACTTTCCACCTTATACTATAGTCACTTACGATGATTTTACATTATCACAACAGCCGGGTATCATTGATTTCTTGATGGCAGATATTTCTGATCTCCTCTAGGATTTTGAGGAAATTTAATCCCAATAAATCCCCAGTACGCTATGCACTTTTCCAGTAGAGGTTTGGTAGGTGCTATATCTCATTGTTTTTCCCACTATCCCATATCTTTGACTATTTTGACTATTTAGAGTTATATAAGCCAGGGCTAGTCCTATTGCAATGTGTGTATCTATATATTTTTTCCTTTTTGGGAGGGGTAGGACAGTTTATGTAATGAGTTATAGTTTCATAAGTTACGTTCATATGACGGTGTTATTTTTATAATTTTGTTTGATTTCTATTGTATATCATATGTGTCTAGTTTCATGTATGTTGTTTAGGTTGAGTAGATTAGTTTCCGCATCCAAGTATATTCCTTCAGGGTTTAGTTGTATTTATAATTGCCTTCCGTTTTAAAATTTGCGCGTTCTCATCGATTCTAATTACTCTCAGATTTTTTTGTCCAGGTATTCACGGCTTTTAATAGTGCTCAACTAATTATTGGTCTTATATTGACTTTTTGTATGGTCCATATTACAATTATTACTATTTGCACACGAGAAGGTTTCACACAGGCCATCAAAGATCTTTCCTAAAAAATGTGTGATGTTCCCTGAGAACTAAGTGAAAACAAGTCTCACTAGATTTTTAGTACTCTTTACTTCTTTCGATAAAATTTGTCATTGAATATGCGTTATGGAATTTGAGTGGTAATAAGCCTCTCCAAGGTCCCAGTTCTCTTCGCACTTGTCCAGCAGAGGTCTAGTCAGCGCTCTCTCCTCGGTCTTTCTATCTTCTTTAATCCTTCTCGGCTATTTGGCATTGTTCTTATTGGGCGGGGGTTGCGATGATTGGGTAATGGAGGAGATAGGAGAGGGTTTAGTGAACATATAGATATGCATCTTCAACGTTATTGGTTCCATGTAAAGCTTCTTCTCTGCAGCAACTCGTCTGGCTCGCGCATGTTGCTATGCGTATTAATCTCCGCATTCAAGGTTTTCTTTAATATTTCAGCTGTTTTGATTAGTGTTATTAGTTGTATCTTTCCAGTCATTCCTCTGATTCTAATTTCTCCCATTCTTTTTTAAAAGTTATTTGCAATTGTTCCCAGTGATCCTACTATTATAGGTATTATCTTGATGTTTTTATCGTTCATATCCCTTTCAACTCTCTGGCTAGCTTTATGTATTTTCTCCGCTTCTCTTTTTTTCTGATATTTATCCTGTGGTCAACTGGAACAGCAACATCTACCGTTTAGCAGGACTTTTCTTTCTTGTTAAATATTAGGACATCCGGTCTTTTTCTTCTTCTTCTTCTTCTTCTTCTTCTTCTTCTTCTTATTATTATTATTATTATTATTAGTATTATTATTAGTATTATAGTAACTCTTTGATAAGGATACTGTTAAATTATTCTTTCAAACAAATAAGGCAAACATTGATAAACATATTTACATCTGACATGAACTGTTTACCTCATGGTTATCTGGATTATCTTTCTTAATGTTTTGTACTGCTATTTTATATCCGCATTTTTTTTTCGAGATTTCTTTATCATTTTGGTCTAGCTGTGTATCGTCCATCTTACATTCACCCATAATCTCATACATTACAACCGAAAGATCTTTTAAAGATTCTAATAGTCCCTTTAAGTACAATTTTTTAAATTTTTTGGCTCACCTTTGCATTTGGTTCAACGGTATTATTTGCCATGTAGTTTTTTAAATTCATTTTCAAGAGTTCGGTTACTCTTATAATAACTAGAATGATGGAGTACTACAGAATAGTCCAGTGCCATGATACGATATCGTATGTATACCTTTTTTAGTGTCAGTGTATACGCGTGTTGCATTTTCGCTTTTCTGATTACAGGAACACGCATCTCAATTTACCCAAAGATTTTATTTGTATGAGAAACGTCGATAGTCACTAAAAATGCCGAAAACTATGATAGACAGCTACAGTTCCGCTTGAACTAATTTATTGCTCGCCTTCCTCCATCCGCATAATTTCACTATTACTTTTTATTCCCCACGCCTCAAGAAGGAATCTCGTTGCGTTATGTCTGAAATGACCTTATATTTTTCGAATTCCGTCGCCCAGTGAGGTCAAACTTGTACCTTACACCTGTCAATCATTTAGCGAGTTCATCGTCACTTCTGTGCTCCTTTTAACCAATCAGTTATTTTTCTATTTCATAACAGGATACTTTCGGCCTCATTATGTAATACATTGACCGTCCACAACAAAACTTACTGAAATACAAACGCCAATAGAGATAAACTAATTGGAATACAGAGAGATGTTCTCATTCTTTTTAGTTTTTTTTTTTTTTGCAAGCGAATCTCATAATACAGTGTGGCCCCTAACAATGTCACCTTGTGAACTGTAAATAAACTTCACGGTCCTTTCTGCAACCAGTCATATTTGATAAAAATACACTTCATTCTATAATTGATTGGTCGCCAAGTTTTCGACTAAAATGCTTTATAGTCTTTCTTTAATCGCCGTTCAGTGATAATCACATCTGTAACGTAGCACACAAGTTTACACAGGTATTTAAAGACCAATCCGTCGCAAAGGAGACAAAGACGCGGAATAAAAAAATAAATTGAACTCGCTGTTTCACGTGTTAAGAAAATATTTTGATTCCTTATTCCCCTGTCACGCGTGACTTCAGTTTACCGCTGTGATGTCATCCACATCTCTAATGTGATAATGACCATCTTGAACGTGACTCTGATCCTCTCAAACGTGATTATTGTACTCATTCTGTGCACACGTATATTTTTATAATCCTTTTTTTTCATCGCCGTAACGTCACTTAATACATTGTATACAGCTGCCTCCATTACACACCTGGATCTGATGTGTTGCTCACTCCATTCTGTATACTGCCCTGATTTAGGATACGATAGTCTTCTAAAATTCAGAAACAATTGAAGATTGTTTTAATAAAATTCTTACAGATAATTACACAAACAGTGAAGGTGATTAGTGAGGGCCGTTCGGTGTTGCTCGGTCGTAAAATACGCTTAAATATGATACTTTAATTTATCCAGACTTTGTATATATTACAATAGAGTAAATTCCTTACCGATTATTTCATATGATAGTGTACCCAATACTCAGTCCTGGGCTTCACCGTTCATGCTGCAAAGGTCGACGTTGAACTCAACAAGGCATGCAGGATAATTACCGACATGACATAAATGAAATGAACCAACATGCCAGGTGTCTAAAGTATGTCTGCAATCGCTCCACCGCAGATTTGTTAGGAGGAGACAGCGTAGGCAAAGCGTGACAAGCAGAGCAACGAAAATCGCCATTCTTTTATTTGATTTCTTGATGGCAGACATTTCTGATCTCCTCTAGGATTTCGAGGAAATTTAATCCCAACAACAACTATCCCAGAAAAAAGTTTGCTACAGGCCTCGGGCGAACAATACCATCATTCTTATACCTGCATTGGTGGAATATCTCAGTCAAATACAACAACAACGAGGTCTTCCGGCACCGAAGGAAGACCTCCCAACAGGCTCTGAACTCCTCCCGGAAAGATTAAGCAAAACTCAACCGGGCCCGAACCTGCAAAAGTAGAGCTATGTACAAGACGTTCGGGTTCTCTGCGGCGCCGACGCGCAGACTACCGCACACACCCTCACAGGTTGTCTCCTAAGCAAGGCATGCTCTTACGTGTACCTGAAGGATGTCTCGAACACTGCTCGACCATGGACCTCGAGAGGAAGTGAAACGCTATGATGATAATGATCAATAAACACAAATACGGTCCGAAATGGGAGGGGGAATCAGCTGTGTGTGTGTGGCTGGGAACGAGTAATTTTTTGGTTCATCGAACACTCTTAGAAAAAAGAACGCCATTTCTGATTTCGAGTCAATAAATAATAGTCAGAGTTTACGAACAATTTCCAGGTTGTAACAGTTGACGACAGTTAACAGCTCGGAAGTACTCAAAGAGTATCAGAGACACTGTATTCAGAGTTGGTCGAAAGCAAATTTTGGTTGAAAAGAGATTCTGGGAGCCGACACGAACAGACAGTTAGCAATGAGTAACGTTTAGGGATATTATCTATACCAGACAAACCTAGACACCAAAAAAAAAAAAACATGTCTTGTGTTGCTTTTATTGTAGTACTACAACCAAGGCGATCATTAGGTACGTACGAGCGTCGATTCAAAGTGGGTTAAGCAAATATTAGTACTCGAAAAAATTAGGTTACCGGAAGTGATACGGTTGATTATGGAGCTAAACGGAGTAACGAGGTCAAGAGACGAAAACGAAACCATATATGTATTAAAAACATTTACTTTAGTTTTAACACTTCTTGTGTTATCAGAAACCAAAAAAGATGCCTTTTAAACAAAATATAAAAACTTCTTGTATTATCAAAAAAAAAAAAATTCTATTCTAAAAAAATTAATATGTTTTTTTACACCAATTTTACGACGAAACAACAAAAAAACAATTATTTAATAATATAAACCATATATTATAAAGTTTAATTATATAAATGACACACACACACACACACATATATATATATATATATATATATATATATATTACAAAGTGTCTTAAATATATTTTTATTATTAGATAAATGTAAAGAAGAAAAGTAATTTTGTTTAGTTTCCTGATAACAAAAGAAGTGTAGAAATAATTTAATAAATAGTTTGATATCATAATTTTATAATGATTATTATTTTTATTATTATTATAATTATTATTATTATTATTATTATTATCATTATCAATAATAATAATAATATAATATTATAAAAGTGATAACACAATATATGGGTAAAATATTTATTATCTTATTTCAAAAAGACTATAAAATTTATTTATTATTTGATAAGGCAGGAAGTGTTTATGTTTGTTTCGCAATCACGCAAGACTGTAAAAACTAAAGTAATTTTTGAAAATAGATACCTGGTTTCGTTTTTCGTTTTTCGTGTCTTGTCTCCGTGCCCTTGTTCCTTTCTACAATCAACCGTATTCACTTTAAGTAGCTTGATTTTACCGAGCACTGATCTTAGAGAAAAACCAAAAAGTAAAGGCTACTATCATTTATTGTAACTTTAAAGTTAACGATATATGAAGAGGAGAGTGGTACCATTATAACGAGGTACTATGCGTGCTCCAGAATTTATTCGTCTACATAGTCACCATTAATCTCAATTCTCTTTTTCCCAGGGATTAATGTCGCATCTCTGCTTCTGACGCACGCCCATGACAGGCGTTTCTTTTTTGGGGGAATCTCACAATGTCAATATCTGCAATATTGAGATGAAACTTTCAGGCCATGAATGAATATGTTTAGTCATCATTAAAATGCAATTTGCAATCCTCTCTGATCTATTCGAGAGGAAAAAAAACTAGAAGCATTACGTTTTTGGAATGCTCCTCCTATTATTCCATGGATGTTTTTTGAAGGGTGTACCTATAAATCATTGGCAACGCTTCTATTTAATGAACATAAGAATGAAAAGAACAATTTGGCGAAGTATGAATAACAAATTATATTTATCTTCGTACAGCAAATCATTATCATTATAAAATATGACTGCTTGCAGGCATTACTGGCCTCAACGTCGGATATACGCATAGATATATCAAGATATATAAATATAGCTTCTTTTTTTAAAATAATAAACGCTGAGGTAAAAGCAACAAAACAAACAACATATGTTTAGCAACGAGGAGTGGTTTCTCTAGGGAATTGATCATAGCACTAATTTTATTCAGCCATGAATAATTACAAGAATTGTAACGCCTCTCCAGCGCCATTTTGTCTTTGATCAAGAAAAGGTGCGAAGCAATCAAACATCGTTTCCACCCTCTTCATCTTATGTGCCACCTCGGATATGCAACTCTCTTTTCTTGCATCCTTGGAAAGCAGAGTTAGACACAAGGTTATTAATTCAATAAAAAGAATAACTAGCTTCTCTAAAATGTTTCACGTGGGATTGCACAAAACAAAAACAAACAGACTTGTTACAGCCATGATAGACTTCTCACCTTCTAATCAAAGACTGAACCGATATCGCACATTATATTTTTTTCACATCTCGATATAAGGCTATTATTCGTCCAAACTTCCCAGTTTAATATTCACAGGCAGTATAAATTAGAGCAAATATTGATGACATTTGCAAAGCTGCTGCAAAGAAAGTAAGATCGCCGAACCATGCTAGCAAATTACTAAAACATAAAAGCATCATATATCTCAACAAAACAATCACTCGCTTATGCATGGAGAATTGTTTCAACGTTTCAGCCAGTGCATTTATTATAGTCTCGTTCTCTTAGACAGAGTCCAAAACAGAGTATCAATCCTAATAGGTCTCGCACTATTAAAAAAACTGTAACCCTTCGTGACAACGTGGCATCCTTTCGCTTGTTTTACAAGGCTTTTAATGGAATGTTTCCTGATGAACTCGTAGCACTTGTGCCCCCCTCATCAACGTATATACTCCCGACTAACCTGACAATCATAATAATATCACCCCTCTACTGTAGAGATTCTTAGATACCAGAAAGTCGTCTACTCTAATAATCTCTCAACGCGAACTGCTAAATTTTCGAATTCTCTCCCGATCTCCTGCTTCCCTGCGTGTAGCGATATGCAGAAATTAAGTGTAATGTAAACAATCACCTTCGTCACAAACTCTGTAGCTGTGGCCGGATCTCCCGTGCTCAGGTCAAGCAACTGACCTCTAACTTCTTCGGAAACTGTGTCTCGTGATGTCAAGTCTACCGGGAGACATCCACATTAAATTCTCAACGTCTCGGTGTTGAATTCTGCTGAAAAAAAAACACGCTTTGCATGCACTGGGAAGAACGACAGACAAAATCAGGGTTTCTATCTACTAAAAGTTAATTTCACAAAAGTTACATATCTTTTTTACATATGTACAGCGTTCAGTTACTAAAATATTTCAGGTTTCACAAATTCTCATTCTTCATAACTGGATGCTGATCAGGATGGCGGAGAGGGGGTCGTCAGGCGTTAGGAGCTTCTTCTTTCTCGAGATTTCAGCGCAACATCTGTCTGATTCGAACAGTTATTGGCTGTCACGCGGATTGAGGTCTGGCGATCTTCTGCACCAATCAAAGCCAGCAACGTATCATGGGAAATCCCAGATACATTTGCGTGTGTGCACTTCCCCAATATTACCAGAGGTTTTGCAATCTCTGACCAAAAATGAACCCCTTTCACACGACTTCAGGGTCAAAGCCTATAATTCAGAAAGCCCTCGCCTGAAACAGCTAAACAGGTGTCCTCGAGGCCAAGATAGGTCTGGTTTAATCTCCACATTGTTCTGACAGTTCCAGCCTCCTCATTCTCAAACAGCAAAACACATGTCTGGTTATACAAATAAAAAAATTATAAGTATTTTATACCTTCCGTTGTCCAGGATTCAATTCGATAATCTTAGCAATTTTACCAGGTCTTTCTCAGGTCCCAGGGAGGTCTCAACCTCTCTAATGGGGAGCAAATCGCTCCCTCAAGACGATAATGTTACATACCTACATCCAAGTAGCAATATAGCTTTTTGAAGTGAATATGTGAAATATTAAAAATTAGGCATGAGGCCATGAAAATGTGCGAGAAAATTGGGGTTCATTGGTTATTCTTTGTCTTCCGTAACCTATTTGATTATCCAATCTTTGGTTTGAATCATTGCAGCCGCCACAATACCACATCTACTCTAAGAGGAGCACCTTTCTTTAAATATGCTAATGTGTTTGTAGAAAATTTTAATTTTATTCATAAGTAGAAAGCTTTACAGATTATTGGCAGTTGGGACTGGGAGTAAAAAACACAGCATCAACTTCAAAGAACTGCTTCACTGTCTCCCCCGTTTCTATATAGATATTAAATTTTCGTTTTGTGGGAAATAACTCGAGATAAAGCATGAGACTATTTGATGTGAAAGAGGTAAAAAATTAAATAATATATCAAGGTAAAAACAAAAAAAAAAACTAACAAGCGATAAGTTTTTGATGGGCAGCTTCTTACACAGACTAACAATTCTTACCCTATTATAGATCTGAGTTTTATTTAGATGAGGGCTGATTGCTTGTATTACATGTTTTGATCGGACTATTGTTCTCATTCTGAGTGTTATCTGTGCAACGTTACGGTCTATGTAGTCTTCGCTTGACAGACATGTTGGTTGCCATTTTGGAAAAGTAACTTTTCTTCTTTTCTTTTCTAGGATGGCGACCAATATGCCTGACGACGGTCGAAGACTACATTATCCGAAATGTTGCCCAAATAACACTCCAGATGAAAACAATACGCCAATCAAAACAATTAATACAATTGTTACCCTTTTGTAAGAAAACATAGTCCATGGAATTTTATAATAGACAAATAAAGAAAATAAGAGTTACGAGACTGGGGAAGTAAGCATCCACTTTCTACCTTTGTTATTGTTTTGACAAAGTGACTACTAGATCCTAGGCATTACTTTCTTCTTTATGAGACGTTTTTTTATATTGCTGGTCATCTGTGGCGTCCCAAACCTCGAATACCGAGGAGTTCGTTTACGGTTATTGTTCTTCTTCCTTCCGTTAAATTTTGACCTCGTTGCGACGGAAAGCGGATATTTTTTATTTTTTATTATTATTATTATTATTTTCTTTCTGTTTCTAAACACTTTGGGCGGATAGAGCCATGATATATTTGGTCGAGTTATGCCAGCTTAAATCCGCAGAAACCTAATGCTTTCTCGGTACTATTCATCATCTTTATGCAAAAAAATAAAAAATCTTTCTGCCAGCGGTACTATTAAGTAGTAAGAAAGAAATAAAGCTGGTTTAAATGCATCCACAAACGACGAGAAAAAGCTGTGTTCGTCTGTCACAAATGTAATGGGAGCATTGCATTTTTATATGAGTCGAAGCATTACTTCAAAAGAAATTATGCCTGTTGGCCTGTCTGTCACGCACAGGTAATGTAGACAAAATTAATTGATATCGACATCTCTTTATAAGAGGATATGTTTCTCGGTAGGTCAGTCTGTCACATACTGATGGAATATGCGTCCATACTATAATAATGATGCGTCTATACTATAATAAGGCTAAGCTTTATTTGCCCATTTTTAACGCTCCCATGTAATCGGTGCAGATGTTTATCATATTTCTCTATAAAAGGCAAACCGTTCGATCTTGAAACCTGCTGTTTGATCTGGTGGGAGGTGGCTGCATAGTGAAGTGCATACCAACATCAACTCGCGATGTTGATGTGCCAAGTTCGAATAAAGTCAGTTTTATAGCATGTATGGATGCTGACAACTATTCACATGGTCTCTTTTCCAAGTACTTATTTTTATAAAATTTTTAATCTCCAATAACTTTTACTAAAAAAATAATTTTACAGGATAAAGCCTATTTCATACAACCCCCCCCCCAAAAAAACAACAAAAAACAAAAAACAAAGATTGCTTGTAAAAATTAAAATAATTGTTGATTGAAGTCAATAAATCTAGTCGAAAGACCATCATATTGGATACGAGGAGCGTGCAATAAGTAATGCCCTTGACCCACTTCTATTTGTCTCATCTAGCTGAAATTTTGCAGGTGCAATGATTTATATTTTTACGGGTTATGCGGCAAATTACTGCTATGAGCTAATTGCGGTTTTAGTTTTACAGGTGTTTGAACTGAGTCAGGTGTGAAATGGAGCTTGTTGAATGTCGAGCAGTGATCCGGTTTTTGTATTTGAAAGGACGCACACCATAGGAGATTTTTGATGAAATAAAAGAAACTTATGGTGATAATGACCCATCATATGACCTTGTAAAACGCTGGCATCGTGAATACAAACATGGCCGGAAGTCTGTGGAAACGGCTCCCAGACCTGGTATCCTCACTTCTGCCATTAATGAGGCATCTCTCCGTCAAGTTGAGGCTGCCCTTTTGGAAGATTAGCTAATTACTATTCGCCAAATAGGCCAAGATGTCAAGATTAGTACAGGGTTGTGGAAACTATCATTCATGACCATTAGCATATGGATAAGGTATGTGCCAGATGGATTCCCAGGTTGCTCACACCATTCCAGAAGCGAGAATGCGTCGAGTGCTCGAGGATGAATTTGGAGATGTGCCAAGAAGATGAGTCAAAGACTTTTAAAAAACTAATTACACAGGATGAAGCCTAGGTCCATCACTATGATCCAGAGACCAAAGTCCAGTCAATGCGGTGGAAGCACTTGAACTCACCACCTCCAAAGAATACAAGGGTGCAGCCCTCCGCTGGCAAAGTCATGCTCACAGTCTTCTGAGACCAGGACGGAGTAGTGATGACAGATTTCCTAGAAAAGAGTACAATTACAGGAGCCTATTATGCTTCACTTTTTAGGAAATTAAGGGAAGCTATCAAAGTCAAGAGGTGGGGCAAGATCAGTAAAGGTACCCTCCTCATGCAGGACAACGCTCCGGTCCACAACTCGCACGTCGCCAGATCAGAAGCACGGGCGTGTGGCTATGAAATCCTAAACCATCCTCCCTACTCTCCTGACCTTGCACTCTCTGACTTTCACCGCTTTGCAGCCATGAAGTTGTTTTTGAAAGGAAAGCGTTTCCCAGATGATACAGCCTTGATTTCTAAAGTCACGTCGTCGTTGGAGGACCAACCTGGGGTGTTCTACAAAAACGGTCTCCAGAGCAGCATCAAACGATGGAAGTAATGCATAACTCTGGGTGGTTCCTATGTAGAGAAAGAGTAGTAACTGTGCCAAGTTTCGTTGCTCTACAACTATGAGGAGTTGATCAGGGGCATTATTTATTGTATTATTAGAAATTAAACAATTATTTATTGAACCAACATGTAAAATTAGCGCCAGAATAAAAGACACCGTTTACGAATAACACGCATTGGGAGTGTGGGTTTTACGTGAGACAGTAAAGTTCCAAATATTTCGTTTGCAGGTAATGGCGGAGGTGTCACAAATTGTAATATAATATCAATCTGAAATTGATATATACAGTCAATTCGCTCACTTGAATTCCTGTACTGGCGTCTCTTTTACTCACTACCCCACACTTCTTTATCGATACAGGCAATATATATATATATATATATATATATATATATATATATATATATATATATATGTGTGTGTGTGTGTGTGTGTGTGTGTGTGTGTGTGTAATTTTATATATCTGGGTGTTGTTGTTTTCAGAACAAACGAAATATACTAGAAAGAACTGGAGAAAAGAACTTTTATTACTCGTTCTGAGATTAAAACTGATCTTGACGGTGCCGGAATTAATCTAAGTAAGAATACCGTTAGCTGATCACCAAGAAAAGTGTCTTTACTGAAAACCTAACTCTTCAAAGATCGATTAAAGTTTATGGAAACTTATGAAAAAAAAAAAAAAGTAAATCAGTTTTGCGACAAGTTTTTGGCGAAAAATAACACTGTTTTAAAAAAAAAACAAAAAACAATACCATCCCCTAGTAAAGTTTCCCCCACTCTATATCTGTGCCAAAATCCAAACGCGGATTCCATGAACAAAGCTTCTTTCTTAGAACTGCACGCCTGTGGAACTCTGTTCCGTCTGCCTGCTTCCCTCCGGGCTACAACTTGGATGTGTTCAAGTCCAAGGTTAACAAATTCCTAATGAACCGCCCCTTAAGTAAATACTTCATCAAATATCCACACTAACGTAATGTACTTGCAATAACCCTTATCCCTGAGTGGCTTCCGGGCCTTGATAAGTGGTGATCACTGTGTAAAAAAAAAGAAAAAAAAGGTGGTCCATTATGATATACAGATGCTTTTCCAAGTGTATGTGCTGAATTACAAGTTATTAATAGTAGAATGGATAGTAACGTGTACAGGGAGATTCTAGAGAATAACTTTTAGAACATTGTCGGAATTTTGAATTTTAACACGGGACAGAGTTATACACCAGGGTCGATTTTTAACCTCGAGAAAAGGAACAAGAATTTTAAATTGTCTCAGTCGTGAAAGATTTCTCTTCCACTTACTGAGAACAAAAGAAATTGAAGTGCAGCATCTGAAGAACAGATACTACACTTTGATAAAAGGCCAAGAAATCTCTTACGGGGTTACTAGTTTGTCGTTTTTTTCTTCCAGCCTTCAGTACGACAGAATGTTATTGTTGGTTTATCACCTTTAAGTTTAAAATATCATTTTCGATTGTTTGTCATGCGTAAATTCAAAATAAGATTATCACTAGTCTGTCAAACGTTTGAATTTTATTTGTTTCTGTCTATCTCTGTTAAATAGCTTTCCCTCGGTCTGTCACGTTTAAGCTCGACAAAAAACAAACAAAAAACATTTCTAGTCTGCCATGCAAAAGTTATAAGTAGCAGTTCATTCTTTGTGTCACACTGCAGTTCGAAAATAAACATTTTTGTTGTACTTCTTGCAAAAACTTAGCTCCGGTTGTCACGCTTAGACTCGAAAAAAAATGTTTTCTTCACCCTGTCATGCTGAGAGCATTTCTTTAAGCGTGTTACGTGTTAAGTTCGAAAAATATATATCGATCTCTCATACTCAAATATTAAATAACATTACTCTCTTTTTCATGTTTAAGTTAGAAAGAAAATCAATTGGTCTATATTCTTTAAGTTACAGATATCAATTCCTTCAGCGCATCAAATTAAATTCGAAACAAAATTTCTCCCCGTCTGCCATGCTAAACTTTTAAATAGCATTTCTCAAAGTGCAAAAAATGATCAATCGGTCCGTCATGCTAAAGTCATTAATTGTATGTCTCTCATCTTTTCACACTTAATTACGAAACTTTTTCGTCGATCTGTTAAGCGAAATTTATAAACAGCATTTGGTCCGCCAGGCTTCAGTTTGTAAAAGTAAACACTTCCCTCGGTCTGGCATGCTAATATAATTAGTATTTTTCTCAGTATATCAGTCTGTTCGAGAAAAAAATCCGGTGGTAAATTATAAATAGCATTTGTGTCAGTCTGTCACGTTCGACCCCCCAGATTTTCGTAGGTCTTTCATGCTAACATTTTCAATATCATTTCTTTTTGTCTGTCACGCTTAAGTTAAAAAAAAATCTTATTCAGTTTGTCAAGATAATGTTAGACAAAAAATATTTTATTCGGTCTATCATGCAAGATTTATGTATACAGAATTTTCCTCAGTCTGTCATGTTATTCATTTTTTTAAACTTAATTAAAAAAAATTTCGTTGGTCTGTCAAGCTAAATTTATAAACAGCAATTTACGTTGATCCGTCAAGCTTCAGTTCGTAAAATAAACATTTCTTTCGGTCTGGCATGCTAATATTAAAATTAGCATTTTTATCGTTGTCTTTTTTTATAAAAAAAAAATCGTTGGTCTGCGATGGTAAAGTTATAAATAGCATTTCTGTCAGTCTGTCACGTTCGAAAAACATTTCCGTCGGTCTTTCATACTAAATTATTTAATATAATTTCTTTTTGTCGGCCACACTAAAGTAAAAAAAAAAAAAAAAACATCATCCTCAGTCTGTCTCGATAATTTTAGACAAAACATCCATTTCTTTCGGTCTATCATGCAAGATTTATATATACCATTTCCCTAAGTCTGTCACGCTTCCTTTAGAACTTATAGAACATGTTTCTTTCAGTCTCAAATAACATCAGCATTCTTGAACGCGTTTGATGAATGGGCGCATCTTAAGAAATCCTCTTATTTTTCATCAGCTCTGTCTTCAAATGGATATATATCAGCTTTAACTAAAACTTTATTATTCAGGAACCAAAACAACATCAGACTGAACACGTTTTTCAATTTCTATCTAACACAAGAATACAACCACCTCGATAATTTACAATTTTTCACGTCAAGTAATCCTGTTGTAGAATTTACTCGTGGATGGGCAAGTAATTGACGTCGTATTTTTCACCTTTACTTTGGAATACTTGTAAATCATCTTAGACCAAACTTTACCTACGAAATAAAAAAAAAGAAAAAAAGATTTCAATCAACACAGTCTTAAGACAGAAAAAAAAAACCAAAGCCAAAAACAACAACGCCATTTTTGCTAGTTGCATATAATTTCGTTTATGTTGGCCAAGGAGTCAAAGAAAAGATGGTCGATAACTTTGCCTCAAGAAGGAACGCAACAACTGGCGTGATTCGTTGCAAATTTTTCAAAAGAAGGAAAGTCGGCCGCAGCAAGTTCCTGACTGCTAATCATAATAATGAAAACACTTTGAAAATCCATGGACAGATGTAGCAAAAGAAAAAGCCGACTTCAAAGCGTAATGGATATCCTCGCGGAATATGCAATCAGCTATTAATTAGAATCATTCTGATCGGATTTGTATGATAGTTCAATATTATCGTCAAAGGAGTTATGGTCATTCAATTACATTCAGAGTAAATAATAATAATAATAATAATAATAATAATAATGATAATAATAATAATAATAATAATAATAATAATAAAAATAATAATAATAATAATTAAAGGAAAAAAACACCCGGGAAGTATCACTATTAAAGTATCTGGACCATTCATATGGTAGACTAATAAGGAAACTTAGGCACTTTTATCAGAGGACAATAATAAAAATGAATGAGAATGCATTACACTTAAATAACGGTAATGGACGACTTTATGTGAAAAGGTGCGAAGGAGGAAGGGGAATAATAAAAAAAAGAGTTAGAAAAATAAATAAGTCATAACCCAGAACTGTTTATTACCGCAATAAAAGACACCACCAAGAACAACAATACAGGAAACGATGAAACCAAAAACAAAAAGACAAGAAAAGAAAAATGGGAAGAGAAAGAGCTACACGTACTATTTATCATAATCACAAAAGAAGAACCACCATGAAATCACCTGGATGTGGTCAAGAAAAGGATACAGAAACTGTGAAACAGAATCACTACCATCAGCTGCACGGAACTACGCAATTAGAATTAACCTCATTAAAGCTAAAATAGATAAAACACAAGAAAACACTAAATGTAGACCTTGTGGGCGAAGGGACGAAACAGTAAACTACATAATAAGTGAATGCAGCAAACTAGCCCTAAAAGAAATATAAGAGCAGACACGACTACATGAGGAAAGCAGTGCACAAGGAAATCTGCAGACGAGTAAATCTCGAACATGCTGATAAATTGTTCAAACACAAATTAGAGACCGTACATGAAAACGAAAATCACAAAATTCTTTGGCCATGGAGATACAAATAGATAAATCCATCCAAGAAAAATACCAGATGTCATAGAAGTTAACAAGACCGGAAGAAATTGACAAATTGTAGATTTTGCCGTCTCAGCAGACAACAGAGTGAAGATGAAAGAGAGAGAGAAACACGAAAAAAATGCTACAGAACCGAAACTAATATGGAACCTAAGGAAAATAAAACTAATACTAAATAATTTAAGGAAACAATACAAACAAACTTGGAAAAAAGACTAAGAGAAATCGGAATCGACGGGAAGCCTGAGATTATGAAACAAGCAATAATGCTAAAACAGTTGAAAGCTTGAGGAAAACGTTTGAGTGCAAAAACTAGTCCAAATAGACGACAGATTCTAATCGGGCATATTAAAACTGTAATGGAAATAAACGAGACACAACCAAGAAAACTGGTACTCCAAAATTAAAAATTACCTGTCCCCCCCTAAAATCTGGCGTAAGCACGACTGGCATTGCACCAAATAGTCGAAGGGTACAAAGAAGGATGGGAAGACCGAGGAGAGAAAGCACTAACCAGACACCCACTGGATGAATGCTAAAAAGTTTAGAACCTTAGGGTGAAATCACAAAATCCAGTGGGACATGGGTATACAAACAGATAAACCAATCTAAGTAAGAAGACCGGATGTCGTAATAATTAACAAGAAAGAAACGTCCTGTAAAATAGTAGACTTTACTATTCCAGCTAACCATAGGGTGAATATCAAAGAAAAGGAGAAACGCTGTTAATATACAGAGCTAGCCAGAGAGCTGAAAGAGATATGGATGATGACGAAACCTATAATAGTAGGAGCACTAGGGATAATTCGGAAAAACTTTGGAAAAGAATGAGAGAAATTGAATCAGAGGAACGGCTAGAAAGATACAACAATAATGAAAACAACTGAACTATTAAAGTATTGAATGCGGAGACTGGTACACATGAGCCATATATTTGGACCAGGCAAACCGCTGCAGAGGCAAAACATGAAGAAACGTTTCATGAAATCAAAAACACGGAAGCTGCATATCTATAAGTTCTCTATCCTCTCTCCCATCCCCTTCCATTGTTGCATCATGGCCTCTCAAAATACGTGAGGCCAAATACTCGAGAAAGGTCAAGGAGGATGAAAAGACCGAGGAGAGACTTGAACTCCGATGGACATGTACGAAGAGAACTGGGAACTTAAGGAGGCTTATTGCCACTCAAATTTACGTGGAGACCAATGGTCGCTACCAGCGAGAAAGCAATGGTAAACGGTTGTTGCGATAGCACAAATCCATTTGCAAATTTCATCCAACGTGGTGGAGAGTACTGAAAATATGAAGATACTTGTTGTCACACAGGTTGTTTTCAAGGAGAGATCTTTGATGACCCGTGTGAAAGCTCCCTGTGAGTCAATAATAATAATAATAATAATAATAATAATAATAATAATTGACTTTCTTTGATTTGAGCAAACTCGATACTCCAGAGACAAAAGTACTTCCGGGTGTAATTTCTGAGCTTGGAGTCCTTCCCTATAGGTGCCTCTTACCCATTGATTACTGTACACGCAATAACCCTTCTCCCCGAGTGGCTTCTGGGCCATGATAAGTGGTGACCTCCATGTAAACAAAAATCAGTATTTTTTATCGAGATACAAGCTCTAGACAGACCGTCAGCTAAGACTCTGGGCCCTTTCTACTCACGATGCAAGGATATATCCTTGCTTCATTATTATTATTATCATTATTATTATTATTATTATTATTATTATTATTATTATTATTATCATTATCATTATTATTATTATTATTATTATTATTATTATTATTATTATCATTATTATTATTATCATTATTATTATCATTATTATTATCATTATTATTATTAGTATCATTATTATTAGTAATATTATCATTATTATTATTATCATCATTATGATCATTATCATTATTATTATTATTTTTATTATCAATTTTGTTATTATTATAATCACTATTATTATCATCCATATTATTATTATCATCATTATTAATATTTATTTCATTATTATTAATATTATTAATTTAATCATATTTATTATTATTTTATTATTATCATTATTATTATAATCATTATTATTATATTATTATAATTATTATTCTTATTAATTTTGTTATTATCAATAAATTATTATTATTATCATTATTTTTATTATTACTGATATTATTATAAACATTATTATTATTTTATTATTATTAATTTTTTTATAATTATTATTATCATAATCATTAATATTTGCTCATTATTATAACTATTATTATAACTATTATTATTATCATCATAATTATGGTTATTATTTTTATTATTATCATTATTATCATTATCATTATTATTATCCTTCTTCTTCTTATTATTATTATCTTCATTATTATTATCATTATTAATATTATGATCATTATAATTATTATTGTTATCATCATTCCTATCATTCTTATTATTATCATTATTATTATCATTGTTATCATTATTATTATCATCATAATCATTTATATTCTTATCATTATAATTACTATTATCATTATCATTATTATTATTTTTATTATCATCATCATTATTATTATTATCATTATTTTTATTACTATCATCATTATTATTATCATTATTACCATTATCCTTCTTCTTCTTCTTCTTCTTCTTATTATTATTTTTATTATTATTATTATCATTGTTAATATTATTATTATTATTATAATTATTATTAGGACAGAAAGCCAAGGCCGAGCTTGAAAGGAGATAGAGATTGCCGGAAAAGGGAAAGATGAACGTTCTAACAATGTCGAAAGAGAAGGTCCACACTGGTGGTATAAAAATTAGGAACTTTGTTGGAAAAAGTGTTGCATTTCGGCAGAACAACCTTTTCCGGAACAATCAGTCTCAGCTGTATAAAGAACTAAATGGTAGTAAACAGGCGGGAAATAACAACACTCCAAATGCAAAAGATGCAAGGAAGTTCTGGAGTGGGATTTGGTCTGTCGAAGGGCGATATAATGAGAAGGCTACCTGGTTGGAAGAGGTCAGAGAAAGGCTATCAGAAATGAAGCAGATGAAGAACGTTGAGATAACCATCGATGACGTTAAGGCTGGCATACGAAGGATGACAAACTGGAAGGCACCTGATCCAGATGGAGTGATGGGCTTCTGGTTTAAACAGTTTCCATGCCTTTATCCACCTATAGCTGCTGCTCTGCAAAGGGTTGTAGAGCCGGAAGATGTCCCTGATTGGCTTATGAAGGGAATAATTACATTGGTTAGGAAAGATCCTGCAAAAGGAACAGATGCCAATAATTATAGACCAATTACATGTCTGCCATTTATGTGGAAACTGTTGACTGGAATATTTGCGGAAAAACTTTATGAACATCTAGAGAGTAATGTTTTTTTCCTGACGAACAAAAGGGGTGCCGGAAAAGTTCGAGAGGTACTAAAGAGCAACTACTAATTCTACTGATTGATAAAGAAATAATGCAGGATGCGAAAAAGAAGAAGAATCTGAGCGTAGCATGGATCGATTACAGAAAGGCTTATGGCATAGTTCCTCATTCATGGATACGTGAAATACTATTGATGAGGAAGGTTGCTGAGAATGTGGTAGGGCTTCTGCAGACAAGTATGGCTCAATGGAAAACGGTGCTGACAGCAAACCATGAGGAGATTGGGCAGGTTGGCATTAAACGTGGGATATTTCAAGGAGATTCGTTATCGCCACTTCTTTTTGTAACGATAATGATGCCACTGAGCATGCTCTTGAAGAGAGAAAAACTGGGGTATAACTTTGGATCTGGTGACAGACACCTCAACCATCTACTGTTTATGGATGATTTGAAAATATTCGGTAGAAATGAAAAGGAAATGGAGAGAGACTGGTAGAACTTGTGGGGACATACTCAGAAGACATTGGGACGGAGTTTGTCATTAGTAAATGTGCAATGTTGGTGATGAAAAGAGGAGTAAAGGTTCATTAGAATGGAATAGTGCTGCCAAATGGAGAAACCATGAAAGAAATAAAAGATACAGGATATAAGTATTTGGGAGTGCTGGAGGGCGAAGGCATCATGAACAGAGAAATAAAGGAAAAGTCATAAAGGAGTATCTTAGAAGAGTGAAACTAATTGCAAAGTCGAAACTGTATGGAGGAAACCAAATGAAATGAGTACATGCATTGGTAGTCAGTGTTTTTGAGATACAGTGCGGGAATTTTAGAATGGTCTGACAAGGATTTGCATGCCAGGAATATCAAAAGAAGAAAAGTTTTAACAATGTTTGGTATATTTCACATTCGAAGTAGCATAGCAAGGCTGTATCAAAAGAGGAAGGATGGTGGGAGAAGATTGAAAAGTGTAAAAGATTGTGTAAGAACCGAGGAGATGTCGTTGAAGGAGCATGTGGTTAGAAGTGAGGAGTGGATGCTTAAGGTTGTGGCCAATGAAGTGGATGTATGTGAGACCAAGGCTGATTACGTGAAATGTATGGATAGAGAAAGGGCAAAAGAACTGGCCAGGAAGAAAATGCATGGAAGGTTCTTCCAGGATATAGCAGAAGTGGCTGATGAAAGATCATGGCAACGGCTTAGAACTGGGTATCTGGATAAGAGTGCTGAAGCTTTTGTTTGTGCAGCACAAAAGCAGGCATTCGGAACACGATTGTTCAAAAAAGTGGTTCAATAAGAGGAAGTTGCTGCAGAATGCCAGATTTGTGGTAAGACCTCCGAGTAAATTGCGCACCTTGCAGCAGGGTGTAGTGGACTGGCCCAGAGAGAGTACCGTGAAAGACACGATCGCATAGGACTCCGCATATACTGGGAGGTGTGTAAGAGGGTTGGCGTGAAGTGTGCTGTAATATGGTTTGAGGAGGTCCCTGATGAAGTGAGAACAAGTGAGGATGGCAAGGTAGAGGTATGGTGGGACAAAACTGTTATAACGACCAAGCATTTGGAACATAATCGTTCGGATTTGGTCGTTATTGACAAGGTGTCAAAAAACTGGCAAATTGTAGAATTTTCAGAACCCTGGGACAGGAATGTGAAAGAGAATGAGAATGAGAAATGGAGCAATTATGTTCCATTGACCTTGGAGATAAGGCGTATACACGGCATTAACACACAAATAATCCCGGTCGTAGTTGGTACACTAGGAGTAGTATCAAGTCGTCCGGAAGGACAAGTGAAAAATTGATTACATATAATGATAGAAGATATATCGAGACACATGAATGGGTATGTTTGATCTGGCAGAACAGTGGTTCATTAAAATTGTGGGGTGTGCGTTCGCGCCTGGTCCACAAAGTATCGAAATAAAAAATTAAAAAAAAAACGTTTACAAGTGTTTTTTATATAGATGTACATAAGAATACTTCGATAAGTATGTTTTAAATTAAATAGGGATGGTATAATAAAATTGTGGGGTCTGTGTTCGCACCTAACCTCCATAGAATAGAAATAGGCACAAACTTTAATAAAGTCTTTTCATATCTATCTGCGTAAGTATAATTTGATAATTATGCTTCAGTTTGAAGAAATATGATATAATAAAATTATGAGGTGTTCGTTCGCGCCTGACCTCCATAGAATGGAAATATGTCACAAAGCTTAACAAGGATTTTTTTTAATATAGAGCCACAGAATATTGTGATAAGTGTTTCAGTGTGACCAGGTATGGTATAATAAATTATGGGGTTTATCTATTTTATTTTTACTTTCATCATATTTTGCTTCGGTTCTGATACCCCCAAATTCGAAACTATCTCTTTACAACCGTTCCTTTTCATAACCTATCATACTTTCATAAATCAGTGTTTATTTTCTGCAGGCTGTTTTTGAACTCAGTCAACGACGAGCACTTTTGCTACTATATATATATATATATATATATATATATATATATATATATATAGAGAGAGAGAGAGAGAGAGAGAGAGAGAGTCCTGGTCAAAATCATAAAACCACTTAAGAAAGTAAGCGTTTACGCATATTATCGAATTTTTAATCAAACAAATTGTTGAAACCATTGCCCAAAGGGAAAATATGATGGAAAAAATGAAATCTACTTCATTCGAAACCTTAACCCTGATCTTATAATTATATTTTTTTTTAAAAACAAACATTTTCACCTAGTCAAAATTATAAGACCACTGATAATTTATCTAACAAAAGGCAATTATAAATTACTAAAAAGGGTCACAGCATTTAGTATAGCCTCCATTATTACGAATTACTTAAAAAATTCTCTTCGGCATGCTTGCGACTAAGTTTTTTTTTGCGAAGGTATTTTATCCCATGTACTGAAAACTGAATCAGAAAGTTCCTTTATCGAATCATACTGCGTTCCATCCTCGAACACTTCTTTTGCCATCCATCCCCAAAGATTTTCAATGGGATTGAGGTACGGAGAACATGCTGGATGATCTAACAATTCTATATTATTTGGAGAAAAGTATTCTCGTGCTAAAAAGAAGACCGACAATATGACATCTGCTCACGGTGAGAAATCGACTGGAAAATTTATTGGTCTTTCTTTCTCGTAATATCTTTCTTCGAGTTCATATATTAAATCAATTGCTTTATCTGCTACTCGTAAAATCGGCTGTCTTCATCGCTCTAAACACTTCCTTACACATAAAGCTATCATCTATCTTTACAAATCTACTATAAGACCATGTTATGGAGTCTGTTTGAGAGTTTTTGATAAAGTTCAGATACGTATCTGTCATTTGATAAACACCATCCCTTTTTTTTTCTTCACGTCAACCTCTCTCTCTCTCAAAGACGTAATGTTGCTGGTATCAATCTCTTTTTATTAATATTATTATGTTATGCGTTGATCATAATTCTCTGACCTGGTCAATTCTCTGACCTGGTCAATAGTTTCGTTATCCCTGCTCATTACAGTCGCTTGAATTAGTTTTCTCCACTAGTTCGCTGTTTTTAGACGTAAATCCAATACATCTTCTTATTGCATTAGCTTCTTTGCAAGAATTGCAAAGTCATACAACTCTTTTTTGCTCACGCCCACCCCAACCTACAGCTTTAGTCTGTTAAAGACTAAGGCCAATATGCATCTATTCTCGTTGCGATATAAACTTTCGTTATCATAAGCACCTTACATGAACTGGCTTCCCCTTTTGTCGAGAGCGAAATCCATAAAAAACGAATTGCAATCAATATAATAGTTCATCTTAGTTTCCTAATACATGATAAATTTTTTAAAAAATGTACCCAATACATGATAAATTCATCTAAATTTACAAATTAGCGTCGTTTGACGATTATACTATTAAATCTACGGATTATTATAGGGGAAATAAACATATTTCTGCGAGTAGCTGATTATTCTTTTGCGAGGAAAATTACCTGTGTTTAATAAATGTTTAATACTTTTTTTAACTGCGGAATTGTTGAAAAACAACGCTTTAATCATTTTTTTTAATTTACTGAATGTCTGAATTCTAATAATTTGTTTTATTTTTACCAAAATTTTATAAAATTTGATTCCCTGCAATTATCTCATATTATTTTAATAAATTATGTTTTAATTCTGTTACGGCAAATTAAGTTAGTTAGTTGCTGGAATGGAAGTTTGGATGTGCGAGATTTCACCTCTATAAATTAATTAGTAGAAGCAAACGAGGCGTGAAATGAGAAATAAGTGACACAGTTGATTAGAGTTTGAGTAGGAAAAAGTTGGAGTGGAAATTTCTTTTACTGTCGCAGGTCGGCCAGCAGTTATCGTCAGGCGAAGATTGTCTATACTTGACTGAGACAAGAGAGAGAGAGAGAGAGGGAGAGAGAGAAAGAGAAGGGAGAATTTTCTTCGATTCTTTGCGGATTCTCTCTGCTGATTGACCTTGATTCTCCGAAGAGGATAAAGGGATTCATAAACGGATCGAATCAGTTCCCCCGGAAGCTGATTGGCTATTATGCAAACAAATGCTTTACCATTGTCATGGATTCGCAAGAGAAAAGAATCTTACTTCATATGTGACTGCTACAGAAAAAGCCGAAATGTTGAAAAAGAAAACCATGTTACAAATAGAATATTATGTATTTCCAGACTAAGATCAATAGACATTCAACTTAGAGCAAATCATTCGGTCTTATGAGCTCCTTACATATAGTGGCTTCCCGACTTGTCTCAAGCGATTTCCAAAAAAAAACAACAAAAAACAAAAGCAATTAAAATCAACACAATAGCTTTTTGGTTTCCTCTTCTACATGTGACTACCTAGCCACCCGGCGTCGCCCGGTCGTACAATACGCTTGAACATGATATTTTGATATATGCAGATTGCGTATGTATTATTATAGAAACAATCCTCTATTGCAAGGAATAATTTCCCCGTTGGACTTATTTGCAAATAAATAAATAAATAAAATAAGAAATAATGTTGTTCATAAAATTCCGTCTGTTTTTTGTGTACGATATCACATCATTTTATATTTAGTTTTGCCAACGAATGCCATTGAAAAAGTCACTTCTGATTAATGTTTAGTTTTAAAATATGCAAACGAAGAAATGATTTGCTGCGGTTTTAAATGGTACTTCCTCTTTTATTGTGAATTAAACTGATTAATAAGAAAAAATTGAAATAAAACGGTGTATACCCGGATTTCAAGATTATCAATCGATCTGTAGTTTAATGCTCAACGACTCAACAATATCTCAAGATGAAAATAAATGTTTTTTTTAAGAAGAAATATATGATAAAGATATCTGAACTTATTAGCGTCACTTAATAAATATACTTTAAAATCTACAGGTTGTTATAAAGGAACGAAAAATGCTATTTGAATAACCGTGTAACCTTTTGCAAGAAGAATTATCAGTTTTCATCGAACTTTTAATATTGCTTGTTTTTTTAATTGTGAAATTTTTAAAGCAACTCCCTTATTATTTATCGATTTATTTATTGCGGATTATTATGCCCATCTCCTAGTTGTTGGTTCGCAACGTTTCGGCCAACTATTCCTCCGGTCTTCGTCATGGGATTAAGCTACTCGAATAAGGAGCTGTATTAGAATGACGTTTCAAAACAGCGAACTGATGGAGACAAATAAAACCAACGACGGTCACGAGCACGAAACAAAGAAAGTATGGACTAGATCACAGAATTGTGATGAACAAATAGCATGATAATATTTATAAAAAAGATTGAGACTAGCAACATTACGTCTTAGAAAGATAGGTTGCAGTGAAGAAAAAAAAGGGATGGCCTTAATCAAATTACGGATACGTATCTGAATTTTATAAAAAAAAACTCTCAAACGTGACAAAGATACACCAACCCAAATATGACACCAGTACTTTATACATGATCTTATAGTAGATTTGTAAAGACAGGAAATAGCTTCATGTGGAAGGACGTGGTTAGAATTGTTAACCGAAACGGGTTAACCACCTGACGAAGGCAAGAGGAACAGTAAGTCAAAACGTCGTGAAATAACAACTGGAAGATGAGAATAATAGTCAGTCATAAAAAAATAAATGGATAAATAATAAAAATTACTCATCTCATTAAACTTTTAATTAATTAAATAATATACTTATTTATATTTATATGCGGAATTTGTGAATTATAACGATGTCTTTTGTATTCTGACCGAAATTATATCATATTATATTATATAAGAAAAAAAAAGAAATTATATCATATTATATTATATAAGAAAAAAAAGGGATGGCCTTAATCAAATTACGGATACGTATCTGAATTTTATAAAAAAAAACTCTCAAACGTGACAAAGATACACCAACCCAAATATGACACCAGTACTTTATACATGATCTTATAGTAGATTTGTAAAGACAGGAAATAGCTTCATGTGGAAGGACGTGGTTAGAATTGTTAACCGAAACGGGTTAACCACCTGACGAAGGCAAGAGGAACAGTAAGTCAAAACGTCGTGAAATAACAACTGGAAGATGAGAATAATAGTCAGTCATAAAAAAATAAATGGATAAATAATAAAAATTACTCATCTCATTAAACTTTTAATTAATTAAATAATATACTTATTTATATTTATATGCGGAATTTGTGAATTATAACGATGTCTTTTGTATTCTGACCGAAATTATATCAATTTTGGTTTCCTGTAATTATTTCAAATAATTTTAATAATGTTTCCATTTTGTCAAAACTAATACAATCATTTGTAATTAATTTCTAATCAAGTAATAAATTTAACTTAAACCGACCTTGTACTGGGATGGTTGGATTGGAAGTGTTCGATAAGGGAGCCATGTTGATAAAGAAGTGAATTGCATTGTGGGAAATTACCCGAGATTTAGAAAGAGATGTTTATCATAAATAGAAGCGTGAAGAAACAATTGCGAAAATTGGAGAAAGGAAAACGAACGGAAGGGGAAAATGAGGCGAGAATCCCTAAAAATTAGCAGACGACATTATTGAAAATAAAACCGAAGAGTAGCTATATGGGCTTTGATATCGAAAAAGGAAACTGTGATCGTTATTTGATATTAACACATTTCGACGTCGTAATATAAAGTGATTCAGGGGAAACGGATGTTTTTAGAACGTTCCTTGCTCTCCTTGAGTAAGAGATAGGGAGTGAGGAAGGTAGTCTTTAAACCTGCTTCGGATGTCGTTAAGTTTGCTGTTATTTGTTTATCTTTTACGTTAAATTTTGTTTTAGTTATTGATTTTGAATCGTTTTTCTTTGTAAACACCCGTTTCTCGTGACTCAACCTGCATAACTCACGTGAATATTATAAGTTTAAAGATTGGAGGAAAAATCTGATTTTGATGCTTGTTTACCTTTATTACCTAGTGGTTCTTTTACCGAGGCCCATATGCCATTCAAGGATAAACGCTAATAAGTTTTAGTTAGAAGGTGAGACATTATAAATGGAGGACTTTAAGTAGAGCTTAATTATTTAAAAAGATGCTTTAACAGTAACTTATCTACGTCAGATTTGAATATGACTATCATAGACTGCTTAGAAGCAGTTGCATATTATTGTGTCCCAGAGACGGACAGTTGTAGGCAAGAAACTCTGCTCATGGAATTTTCGATTAGTCTTAAACCCAGATATAGAGTGAGAGAATAGTGTACAGTTGGTATAGCTAGACGAAAATTTATTATGAAGTTTTTACAGTGGTGATATTGATGTAAGTCCAGTCGAGCACCTACCGTAAAAAAAAAGTGATAGACCAGTTATTGAATCGCAATGTCTGTTCTGTCAGAGATAGGAAGCGAAAAGTCCGTTGTCTACTAAATTTCGAGAACAGTTTTGCATTTTTTCAAAGCTGAAAAGCGAAACACGTTGTGAGAACTAACAAATCTTAAAAAAAGAGAAACGTATGGAGAACACGTACGAGAGGCTTTAAATAAGTTTACAGACGTTTTTTCAGTATAAGCACTAATTAATAGTAGAATCGTGAAATTGTAGGCCCCTCTGAAGTAATCTACTCCGGTTGCAATGCACTTTTTGTAACGTTTCAACAACTTCTGGAAAGCCCATAGAAGTCCTCTTGTGTGAGCATGTCAAGGCTTCTGTCAAAGTCTCTTTCCTCTTCACAATGTTTTCATAACGATATCTTCTAAGGTTTTCCTTGAGCTTAGGGAATAATCAAAAGTCACAGGGAGAAAGGTCTGAGCTATAGGGAGACTGGGGAAATGTCGATGCTTATCTTGGTGAAATAGTCTGTAACAAGGATACGGCATCCTCAAAACAAACCTCCCGTATCTTCAGTTCATCACATCGGCATTTAACTGTGTGCGTATTGTATCTATAGAAACAAGACTGTCTTTATCCATGAAATTCTTTATTTGGCCAATCAATTCTGATTTTCTGGCTTTCTTACTTCTCCCACACCTCTCATCATCCCTCACAGATCCCCTGTCTTATTTAATCTCTTATGCCACTCCAAAACTGATGCTCGATTAATACAAGATGATCCAAAAGCTGTCTGAAGTATTCCATACGTTTCTGTAGCATTTTCCACTTTAAAACTGAATTTTATAGCATCGGTCCCTTAAATTGTCCTCACTGTTATTGTCCACAGCTGTTACAATCAGAATTTAGTAAAGTGTATTCTAATTCCGGATGTTGATGTTCATTTTAACCTGAAATCATAAAAAATGGTCAGTCATCTCATAAGATGTATAGCAAAAAGATACTGAATTTCCAAGAGTTTACCCCAAATTAGATGCCTGTATAAAACATCTGGAAACTTATTGAAGGAAGCTCGCAATCTTTTCTACACGGATACACGTACTTGCTACACTTGTGTTTTAACATTATACGAATGATAGCAATATGGACTAGAATGTATTTTAGGGTAAGTCACTCCGGAGAGGAATGTAAAGCTTTCTCCTGGTGCACAGGGGTGAGTTCCTGAATAGAGAAGGGTGTCAACCCATTTGATCGTAAAATAGGCGATATGAAAAATTTTGACGACAATAAAAGTATTGAAAAAGTTGAACATTTGTTGATCATCATTCAATCCTGGGTAATTATGAGTCTCCTTGCTAGTAAAAACTAAGAATAAAATAATGTTTTGAAGAGAGTAAGCAATGCTTAATAAAAATATTATATGTGACTTAGATTTGTAAAAAAACTGATGACTTCGAATCCTTATGTTTTTCTTCATTTCTGAAGTGAACGTTTGCTGAAAAATGTGATTTGGTTTTCAGTATTAGTTTTAAAAGATCTTGACTTCTGCACCATTTCAATATACAAATTTTAAACAAAGCAATATAATATACAGGGAAAGAACATGGGAATACAAATGCCTGTTTTCAGCAAACGTATACATATGCACCTATGATAAACGCGCAAGAAGCAATTCAATTAAATAACAATGGTTTCGTTTAATACACGTTTATGATATTGTTTTTATTCTTGACCGTCGCGTTTTTCTAACGTGTCCGTTTCTTACATCCTCTAGTGGCTGCAATCGGAATAAACCTACGACGAATAAAAGTCATTCATGAAAATTAGGAGGATACTTATTGACGGGTTTAAAGGTTTTCTTGAGAAAAGAAATTCGTTCATGAATTGAGAACTGTGCCTAAATCCAAACGTAGATTCCATGAACAAGGCTTCTTTCTTAGAAGTGCACGCATGTGGAACTCTGTTCCGTTTGCCTGTTTCCCACCTGACTACAGCTTAGATGTCTTCAAGTCCAACATAAACAAATTCCTGATGAACCGCCCCTTAAGTAAGGCACTTTATCAAATCTCCAATACTAACGATTACTATCCCATTGATTACTGGACATGCAATAACCTTCATCCCCGAGTGGCATCCGGGCCTTGATAAGTCGTGACCGTCATGTAAAAAAAAAAACTCTTATTATAAAAGGTGAGCCAAATTTTATATATTACTAAACTTATGTATTTATATAACAATTTGTGGACAAAATGAGTTTCGAAGAAATTTACTGAGAGCACAACATCGTGTGCCCATAGTGACCGACTGCTTTCTCGCCACACTCTGTGTCGAGCACGTGACGCAATTTCTACTTAACAAACCTATACCTAATGTGTGTTTGACTAGGTAACTGACGTAGTTAATCGTCGCATCAATCACGCCTAGTGCACTGAATCTATTTCCGTTCACTGCCAGATCCCCCTAATGTAACACTTTCGAAATTCACATTAGTTAACATAATCACCACCTATCGGCGTATGATTCTAATACATGACATAGGGAAGTTAACTTATGATAAATTGCCTGCTCGTTTCTCGCAAGCAAATAATGATAGTTAAAACTGAGTACAAACCTTTAATTTTGTTCAACATGTAGAGTCCAACTATAAACAAAATAGTAAAGAAAATGGCTGCTGTGTCTAATTGTGTGATGATGGGTCTCGGGACGTAAACCGATTTCTCCTATCATAAGAAAATGAGGTCTAGCGGCTTCAACAATTTTTAATTTTAATTTTTTGGGGGCAAAGATGGAAGTAAATTTGACATCGTGGGCTGAGACAGCGGTCTGATGACTTTTACCATAAAATTGTAATATAGAAGTACAGAATATTTAACAATCAGTTTTACTAAGTACAGCATAGATAACAGTTAATTATTTTACCACGAAACATTGGAAGATCGACTTCATGCTACAAAACATATGTTACTATGCACCTAACTTGTCTGCTGAAATGATCAAAGACGAAATTTATGTGTGAAACGATCATTAGTCCAATAATTTTAATCAATTTTAAGCTGAAATAAACCTTTTTGCATGGTCTTATTCTGGTAACCTCAATATTTGTGAAGTCAGTAGCATAGCTTATGCGGGTTTCGTACGTAATGAAGCAACAAAGACACACGCAAACACACACACATGGTCACCCATCTGACACTACTCAATACTTAATGTTGCTTTTTTTCAGTGATCTTATTAGGACCGGTGGTTCAAAGTGATTATGCCATATATATATATATATATATATATATATATATATATATATATATATATATATATATATGAAATTTTTTTACTGTGAGTCAAGAATGAGTTTACATATTGTTTCAGCTAGGGGAAAATCCTCAAAAAGAAGAGGAAATATCCAACTATCATCGTCAGAATTCATAGACTATGCTAGTTGGATATTTCCTCTTCCTTTTGAGGATTTTCCCCTAGCTGAAACAATATGTAAACTCATTTTGGACTCACAATAATACATTTCCTATATACTGCTCTGGCTACACATTGAACACTCTAGTCCGTTTTTTTTTCACCACTGGTATATATATACATACATATATATATATGTATGTATGTATATATATGTATATATATATATATATATATATATATATATATATATATAATTTATTTATACAAACGAACGGCTACATATGTGCATACTTGTTTCTGTAACTTCCTGTTAACGACTAAATTAGGGACCAAGCAATAAAATTTAGATTGCATTTTATACAGTTACTGTAAAGAGAGAGCAGAGCTGCCATAGAGCTGGTTCAAGAAAAGATACACTTTCAAATGTTGTCCACAATGAATAACACATAATTTTTTTTATTATTAAAGTTTTGTATTGACTGAGGACATGATGAAAAGTAGCTATGTTATTGCGACTTCATTATCATCCTAGACAATTATAGTTACATATCGATCCTTTTTTCACTCCTTTTTAGAGAAGTATATTTGGAAATTATCAACAGTTCGTGCGAGTATAAAGAAGCCATTGACGCGTATACAAATGACCAAGCCGTGGTGCAAGAGAGTCGTCACAGCGGGATAGGAGAGGATGGAAAAAAGAAGTAGAGAAAAAGCATGTATTGATTCGGCACAGTAAATATTAACCACGTGGCGAACGACAAGAACTCCAAACAAAATGGAGTACTCGTTTACCTTCCAAAGTTTTAAAAAGATTTTGTGACAACCGTATACGATGGAAATAATTACAGACCTAACTGTTGGTTGTAGCTGTGAACTGAATATTTTAATAACAAAGTCTCTTTGTTATATATTGTGAACGACATATAAGAATGATACCTGACACGGAACACACAAAAATTCCACAATATATTTTTCGCTTTGAAATACGTGACGGTGGCTTAGGGATAAAACGACCGGTAATAAATACCCTTTACTTTCCACAGAAAAAAATATCTCTGTCGAATTTATGCCTTTTTTTTAAAAGACTTTTATGCATAACACCGGGTAGAAAATAATGTAAAAAATGTAACAACCAACTTGCACAAAGGATTATTTATGTTTAGTCCCGCAAATATCCATGTTGCAGTAGCAATTGTAATGATATTTTGGCGTTCTGAAGTTAAAGGAAAATATTAAAACGCCTTATTAATAGAAGCCAAACGTGCTATTTAATATTATCTGTCTATATATACATGTATATATATATATATATATATATATATAATTTTTTATTTGTTTTACATGAAATTAATATGTCGCTACACATTCATGAGCATATTGCGGTCAGCCATTTACTAGTTATTTGAGACATCTTCATGCTATATTGCTTATACAAAGCTTGCATAAAAGAATATTGCTCGAAAAGATAAGTAACTACCATTGGGCGATACTAGTAAGGGACTGACCGAAACATGCCCATGAATGTGTAGCGACGTATTAATGCTTATGTAAAACAAAAAAAAACTACCTTACCCTACCTCGGTATTGAGCACTCTTGTATTAACCTTCTTAAAACATCATTGGTTACTTTACCTGTGGAAATTCTTGAAAGGATCTGGTGCTTTGCTTGCAACAATGTGCGCTGTGTGAAGAGGTTGTGTTTAATGGCTGTAAAAATGCAGTTCATGGGAACGGTCTATGTTAGAATTTTAATAACCGTCAATTATACATACTTCTTTACTAACATAGTTCGTATACACAACTGTATATGTGAAAATTTCCCATACTTTTAGAAAATATGAGGGAGGGCAAGGAAGCGTAAACAATTATCGGTTAACTCCCCAAATATTTTCGAATAAAGTTGTACAATAATATTTTTTGATAGGCTCTGTTCTAGTTAGTGACAGTTTATAAATATGAGCTATCTGATCATATGCAAATTATACTTAATTTGCATATCACTACATCGCCCTATAACGGAGGGGCTTTATGCAACGAGTACTTCTTGTACTTCTTGTGTCCTCCTGAACATCTTATTTATCTCTCTCCTTTCACTTGGAGATCTGGATCTATCACGCCTTTCTCTATGATCGAACTGTTCCTACTGCATACTCTGATCTTCCTCCCGTCACTTGTCTCATTCTACTTCTTTCTCTTCTAATTTGTCCCTCTCTACTTCTTCCTCCACAGTCTCATTCTGCATTAACTCTTCTGTTACGTCAATAGTGGGCAGCTCTGAAGCCATTTCCGCATCTGATTTTTCTCCTTGGAATCCTATTTGGTCAGCATAAGCTAGAACACCTTTCCCATTTTCTTTATTGAATATTGCAGTATTATGTCTATTCTGTATAATAAGTCAGATACGATCAATGATGGAGTACTATTGACACATTTGGGCAGGAGTTGCTGGAACCAGCTCATTCTGCCTTGGCAGAGTTCAAAATAGACTTCGTTGCTGTGTGGGGGATGCCCTTTTGTCTTACCCGTAATCTCTTTCCCACAGAACAGATGTTGCGAGCCTGTCTCTGTTTTACCGTTATTTTCACGGTAAGTGCTTGTCTGAGCTTCAATCTATGGTCCCCCTCGTCAAACTTTCACGAAAAAAAAACTCGTCTAGCCTAAACCACTATCAATAGTTTCTCACACACTTTATCTGTGCCTAAACCTAAGCGTAGATTCCATGAACAAGGCTTCTTTCTTAGAACTGCACACCTGTGGAGCTCTCTTCTCTTTGCCTGCTTTTCAGCTGACCACAATTCGATTGTCTTCGTGCCCAACGTAAACAAGTTCTTTATGGACCATCTTCCTAAGTAATCTAATTTACAAAATTTCCACTACTTATGTATACCCATTAACCCTTATCATCGAGTGACCTCCGGGCCTTGATAAGTGGTGACTCCTTTGTAAAAAAAAAGTTCATCTTAATTTGTTTTAAATAGGAAAAGTTAGAATTGATACCACTTTGTGCACAACAAAAAAAACATCCGTCGTTCTTGTTCTTTCCACTGATGCGTATTAAAAATAACCCCAAGTGAGCAAAACAGTCTTCTTCTTCTTCTTCTTCTTCTTTTTCTTCTTCTTCACTCTCGCAAAAAAAAAAAAAAAAAAATAAACAAATAAAAAACAAGCTCATTTTAATCGCGACAGTACCACCATTTTTATTTCTCTCTTTTCTTTGTACCGGACGGATTTCGGGTTCGAATGACAGTTATTCTTCTGAACATCATATTTCGTAACCTCAGTAGAACCGACGGAGTGTTGTTCAGTTTCGCTACAAAATCAAATAATTTATTGTAGAGCTATATATTAACGATATTTTCAAGAGGAATTGAAATATATGACTCTATATTACATACCGTACTCCGATCCTGAATCTGTTCTGAATGTGAGACTCTATACTGCGAGGCTGCTTTCCAGCTGACTACAACATGGTCGTTTTCAAATTCAATATACACGTTATATGCAGGCCTCTTAAATCAACAGTTTTCCAAATGTCCACCACTTCTGATAATTACTGTGTTGTCTCATTGACTTTCTCATTCATATCCATCAAACTTTCATACCAGACTGATCTTTCGACTTTGACAAATCTGTTATAGTTGTTTGTTAATTCACATTGATTATTTATCAAACATTTTGTATTATCATTTCCTTTTTTCCTTTGTCATTCTTTACCTTACCAAAGTTTAATATCTGTTTGCATACAGTCAGAGACAAATACTCAAGACAAACTTTAAATAGAGCTTTTAAATAAACAGTTACGTCCTTTTTTCCTCTTGTATCGCTCCTACTTGTCTTTCTTATTGTATAACGAGCACTTCGAGCTTGGGCTTGTAGCCTGTTTTGATTTTATCGTAATTTCCATGGAAAGTGCTCGTCTGAGCTCCAATTTCTTGTCCCCCTCGCCAATCTTTCACGAAAAACACCCGTCTAGCTGAAACCACTATCAGTAATTTTACCAACTCTTTATCTGTGCCTAAATCAAAACGTAGATTCCATGAACACAGCTTCTTTCTTAGAAATGTACGCCTGTGGAACTCTCTTCCGTTTGCCTGTTTCCCACCTGACTACAACTTGGATCTTTTCAAGTCCAACATAAACAAATTCCTGATGAATCGCTTCAAAGTGTGCCTCCGGTTAACATTTTAGTCTAAACTTTCAATTTTCAAACTTTCACTTTTGCCTCGTTGCTTTTTTGCGTTGCATATTCTGGCGATTTGCTCGTTAGGTCATCGAGTTGACGTTTTGTTGGAGAAGCCGATTTACCGCCATCTTGGCGTTGGTATACGAACTTTGGACACATTTAAAATGTGATTTTCTCCACTGTAAATTCTTAAAATAAAATAATTTTAAAGTCAAAATGACTCCTAATGTCCTAATATTTAGCAAAAAGAAAAAACAAACAAAAAAAAACACACACACACAAAAGCTTTCTTACTGCCGATACAGAATTATTTTTACGCTAAATAACCACCACGAATACTTGAAGATTATCCATAGCACTGTCTTTGAGGTTGGATATTATTTTTGTATCCTATCTAGGAGGGAAAGACGGATGTGCCTACAATATCTGATATTGGTGAATGATGGCTTTATAGAGATATGGCATGCGGCTAAGTTTTATAACAGTCAGCGAGAATCTACCTTTGCTGCAGCAGACTTGGCAAAATCTCCCATATATATATTCTAACTCATGTTGCCTGAAAATGTCCGTCAAATAAGTTTGAGCATTGAACACGCTAGAGAAATAATATCATCCACCACAATGGTTAGAATGTTTTCTTATAATTGTTAAATCAAAGAAACTTTTTCGTGATAGAATTAAATACGCCCTTCAGTTTTAGCTCCACTCTACCACAGACAGGAGCCATTTTCTAAAGATTCAGCGATTGGCTTGTATATTCGTGTAATTCGGAAATAATCATTCAGTTTGTGTGCCTTTCAATAATAATCACACAATCGTTTCTTTTAATATCTCTTGATAAAAATAGCCGTAAAAAGAGACAAAGTAATTTCCCCTCAAAGTAATGATGACAAAAAAATTTCACGTCCGAAATAGTTTTCCACCATTCACGGCCATTTACTAATAATGATAAAATGGAGGATGGGTATTTTCAGCGTATGAAACTTCCTCTGCGACCTTACAAGACTTATTGCCTTTTAAGTTCGCGTGATGCTCCTTCTAATCTAGGAACTGACCTTTGTAACAGCTTGCTCTTAGACTAAGAGGATATGGCCCTTGTTGAACCTAATGTTAACACATATAATTACTAAATATAAAATAGAACAAAGACAATAAAAAGCCAATGTCTGTGAAAGGCATGATAACATCGTAAAATACCTTTTTTGTACGTGAGTTAAAAGAAGAAATATAAAATTCATTTGACAGTATTAAGACATTTTTTGCAACGGATACAATAAAGACGGTTCTACTAGACGATCTTCTATAATATAAATCTCATCAGTCTGTTTAAATGTATGTATAAATGTGTGTATGCATGTTTGTATGTATGTCTCGCATACACTTTCGAGAGAGGCGACGGATCTAGTAAAAGATCGGTATCATTTTGTAAGCGTGACGTCTCAGACGAAAAATTTTAAAAAATTGGCTAAAAATTTTAATTCGTTAACCTTAAACTCGACTGTTTTGTACAAGGAGGGGTCGACATTTGAACAAGTCATCGTCAGCGTTGGATTGACTTCGGTGATTTCAACACCTTTGACTTCCGGTCGCGTGATGGAGACATCAGCTAAGACGTCAGATTTTCTTTCACTTTCTTTTCCGCTTTCGGGGCACGGGTTCGAGCTTGCCTGTCTACTACCACTTTTTTTTTGTTTGCTCAACACACACCTCCCAACACCCGGGCCATGAGGGACACCCAGGCTAGTCTATAATATAAATCTCACCTGCCTATTTAAATTTCTGTCTGTATGCATGTATGTATGCCTGGCTAAAATTTTTGACAGAGTAGATAGATTTTTAGGAGATCGATATCGTCTTGAAGCTTTATCCTTCGGACGACAAATATCGAAAAATTGGTCGAATTATTAATTCCTTCACCTCAACTAGGCACTTTTTCTTCAGGAAGGGGTCGCTTTTATCGCCGATATTTTCGAAAGTCATCCTATCTTTTCGATTGTCTAACTTTAATTGAAATCCACGTCACTTTGGGTATGGGGATAAACGCAACAGCAAACACGTCAAGTTTTTTTTTCGCGTTCTTTTCCTCGTTCGCAATACGCGTCCGAGCGTTCCTGCCTACTACCGCACATTTTTTTTTTGTTTTTGCTCAACACACACCTTCAAACAACCGGGCAACGCCGGGTACTCAGACTAGTAAACTATAAATCTAGCATGACAAATAAAGAACGAAAGTAGTAAAAGAAGATTAAGAAAAAAAGAAAGAAAAATAAGAAAGTTCAAATGTAAATCAACTCAAACTCCTAGCAGATAATATATCGATGTACTCCACGATCAAATAAAACTAAGAAGTAATCCAAAATGCTCCCAATACCCTATTCCTCTTTCCGTAACCGTTATTGACTTGATAATGTAATAAAGCGATTACGTAACTTTACTCTTTATCTTAACCTATTCTGTCTTCCTGTCTATCTCTCTCTGTTTCTGTCCGTCTCTCTCTCTCTTTATATATATATATATATATATATATATATATATATATATATATATATATATATATAACTACTTCATTTACTCACATAAAATTAATATACGAAAGTATAGATTTATGCGTAAACTTTAAGTATTTACTTCAAAAGTGCTCAATACGCAGGTAGAGCTAGTTAGTAATTTATAAAATATATATGGCGATTAAGCTACACTGAATATTGTGCGTTTCATCCACTCTAGGATACATAGATAATGGATGGATATAAAGTTATGGTATCCAAATGTCGTGGTAATCATTGTACAATGTGGCCAGAGTCTGCGATTTCTTTTAATAAATCCACACTGACAGTATATTCCTATTTATTGTAATGTATTCTTGGTCCTTAGGGATAATCATTTAATTATGGAAGGTCCGAGGTTTATTCCGCCTCATTTTTAGGGGGTATTGTCCCTGTATGAAGTGTATGCTGGGAGCAAGATTAAACTTATATATTAAAATCCTTCGTAATATTTTTCATAAAAATTCAGGATAGCTGGAATTTTTTTAAATCAAATATTTAAGAGGTGGGCTTGTAATAGAGATAGAATAAGATAATGCCAAAAATATATTAAGATAAAATTATAAAATATATTATATATGGTATGTTTGGAGAATGCTTTCCGTGTCCCTAATTACGCGGTTAGAAGAGAGAAAATGGATATCAGGAATTTGGAAACCTGTATCTGTTCCTATCTGCTCGACTAGGAGAGAGGAGAAGTGGAGACGCATAAAAAGAAGAAAAGAGGAAAAAGAGAAAAGGAAGCTAACTAGCGTTTTTATAGGGCGTGCGTTTTCGGTCAATCCGAAATGTTTGTGGGGGTTATTTTCTTTGATAAGCATGGCGGATGGGGTGGGGAACATTCCAGAGGACATACGCGGATACTTAAAGACTAATACAGTGGAATAAGAAAGTAAATAAATGGAATAATAGGGTGAACATGTTTGAATTAAAGAGAAAAAATAATTAAATCGCAGATAAAAAATAATTAAATTAAGGAGTAAAAGTAATTAAATTAAAGAGAAAAAGTAATTAAATTGAAGATAACAGTAATTAAATTAAAGAGGAAAAGTAATTAAATTAAAGAGAAAGTCATTAAATTAAGAAAAAAAAGTAATCAAAATAAGGAGAAAAAGTAATTAAATTAAAGATAAAAAGTAATTAAATTAAAGATAAAAGTAATTAAATTAAAGAGAAAAAGTAATAAAACAAAATAGAAAAGGTAATTAAATTAACGAGAAAAACAATTAAATTGAAGAGAAAAAGTAATTAAATTGAAGATAAAAAGTAACTGAAGTAAAGATAAAAGTAATTAAATTAAAGAGAAAATGTAATTAAATTGAAGATAAAAGTAATTAAATTAAAGAGTAAAAATAATTAAATTAAAGAGAAAAAGTAATTAAATTGAAGATAAAAGTAATAAACTTAAAGCGAAAAAGTAATTAAATTAACGAGAAAAATAATTAAATTATAGAGAAAAATAATTAAATTGAAGATAAAAAGTAATTTAATTAAAGAGGAAAATTCATTAAGTTAAATGGAATAAGTAATTAATTAAAGAGAAAAAGTAATTTAATTGAAGACAAAAAGTAATTAAATAAAAGAGAAAAAGTAATTAAATTGAAGATAAAAAGTAATTAAATTAAAGATAAAAAGTAATTAAATTAAAGATAAAAGTAATTAAATTAAAGATAAAAAGTAATTAAATTAAAGAGAAAAAGTAATTAAACAAAAGAGAAAATGTAATTAAATTAAAGATAAAATGTAATTAAGTGAAGATGAAAAGTAATTAAATTAAAGAGAAAAGGTAATTAAATTGACGATAAAAAGTAATTACATTATAAATAACAAGTAATTAAATTAAATAGAAAAAGTAATTAAATTAAAGAGAAAATGTAATTAAATTAAAGATAACAAGTAATTAAATTGAAGATAAAAAGTAATTAAATTAAAGATAAAAGTAATTAAATTAAAGATAAAAAGTAATTAAATTAAAGAGAAAAAAGTAATTAAATTAAAGAGAAAATGTAATTAAATTCAAGATAAAATGTAATTAAGTGAAGATGAAAAGTAATTAAATTAAAGAGAAAAGGTAATTAAATTGACGATAAAAAGTAATTACATTATAAATAACAAGTAATTAAATTAAATAGAAAAAGTAATTAAATTAAAGAGAAAATGTAATTAAATTAAAGATAAATGTAATTATATTAAAGATAAAATGTGATTAAATTAAAGAGAAAAGGTAATTCAATTCAAGTAAAAAAGTAATTAAATTGAAGATAAAAAGTAATTAAATTTAAGACAAATAGTAATTAAATTAAAGAGAAAAATAATTAAATTGAAGATAAAAAGTAATTAAAGATAACAAGTAATTAAATTGAAGAGAAAAAGTAATTAAATTGAAGATAAAAAAGTAATTAAATTAAAGATAAAAAATAATTAAATTAAAGATAAAAAGTAATTAAATTTAAGATAAAAAGTAATTAAATTAAAGATAAAAAGTAATTAAATTAAAGATAAAAAGTAATTAAATTAAAGAGAAAAAGTAATTAAATTGAAGAGAAAAAGTAATTAAATTGAAGAGAAAAAGTAATTAAATTAAAGAGAAAAAGTAATTAAATTAAAGATAAAAAGTAATTAAATTAAAGAGAAAAAGTAATTAAATTGAAGAGAAAAAGTAATTAAATTGAAGATAAAAAGTAAAAAGTGAAAATATGATGTCAATTATTCAAATAAAACGGCAGAATTTTTCTAATGGAGGAAATCCTTTTATTTTTACACAGTGATCACCACTTATCAAGGCCCGGAAACAACTCAGGGATAAGGGTTATTGCAAGTACATTACGTTAGTGTGGAGATTTGATGAAGTGTTTACTTTAGGGGGCGTTTCATTAGGAATTTATTAACGTTGGACTTGAAGACATCCAAGTTATAGTCCGGTGGGAAGCAGGCAGACGGAACAGAGTCCCACAGGCGTGCAGTTCTTAGAAAGAAGCTTTGTTCATGGAATCCATGTTTTGATTTAGGCACGGATAAAGAGTGGGGGAAATTTTGCACAGTGGATTCAGCTAGACGAGTGTTTTTCGTGAAAGATTGGCGAGGGGGACAGATATTGGATTTCAGACAAACACCTGCCATGGAAATAACGATAAAACAAGGATAGGCTCGCAACGTCTCTTCTGTGGGAGAGGGGTTGCAGGGTAGAGAAAAGGGCATCCCCCACGAAGCCACGAAGTCTATTTTGTACTCTGTAAATGCAGGACTGGCTGTTTTTGGCAGCTCCTGCCCAGATATGGCAACAGTATTCCATCCTTGGACGTACTTAGCTTTTATATAGATAGAGAATTGCATCAGTAGTGAGATATCTTCTGGAGCGGTAGAAGGATCCCACCATCTTTTCAGCGACCTTGGCAACAGACGTGATGTACGTGTTCCATTTCAGATCAGGAGTAAAGGTCAAACTCAGAACCTTGTCAAAACACGAGGCCGCACCCAGACGAGAGCCATCCATCCCTATACGATGCTTCCGTTCAGTCTCGAAAGACAAAGGATACCCCCTGTAAGGGCAGTTGCGCATGTAATTGCATGGCAGAGATTGCGCAATTCCCAACCACACCTCTTCTGAATCGACACTGTTTGAGTCCAGTGGCAAGGACAAGTTTTGGACGACTGGAAACAATGCCGAGATAAGCAGAAAGCAGATACAGCACCTGTTTTGTACTGACTTTCAACGTTGCTTAACTTTGGTGACCCAGCGTCAACCGGTGTGTCAACATGATTATACTGTACATAGGAAATCCTATAAAGTTTAATGTATCGATATGTAAGACCGTTTATCGGAGTAATGTTGTCAATAAAATCTATATAAATATATATCTCACTATATACTATAGATCTATATAATCATAAAACTCAAATGACCTTGTAACGAGTGATGTAACCCACTTTCCGGTTTACGACATCCATAACAACGTAAACAAATAAACACAAATCGCGTCTTTTGCAGATTTTGACTTGCACACTGAAATATTATCATTATTATTTCGAAATAATTATTTAACATGGGAAGAGTGGGGGTGTTTTTCAGCTATTCTTTATTACAACTATACTGTCGCTATTTTCTCACAACTAAACAATTATAACCCGTTGACAAACATAAGAACAATTGTAGTAAAGCCAAGAATCTACTACTACTACTACTACTACTACTACTACTACTACTACTACTACTACTACTACTCTCTATCCGTCCCTTCTCCTTCCTTCCTTCTTTTTTAGTTTTGTTAGATACAAAATAATTGTGTGAGAACGGTGAATTTGTTGACACATTTACTAATCTATTTCAATATTAGTTTTATTTTATTTTCTTTATTTAGGTGTTCTTTTTTTGCTTCAGGTTTTATTACTTTTTTTTTTTAGATTTTAAGTTTCTATAACTTGGTTGAAGGATTCCAACATTTTTGAAGGAATATTTTAACGGATTATTTTCCTATTATAGGTGTTGATGCTATAACTCTTATTAGAGTCTGTCTAATTACTATTAGTGTAATAATTAAGGTGTTATCGATGAGTTAATCAGGGAATTTTGCAGACGGTAGGAGATTACGCAACGGTGGATAAGGTGAGTTATGGCATGGGGATCAGATTTTATTTCCAAGTGTATTAAAGGGAAGTGATATAGAGATATATCAATACAAATTGTGAGTTAGAAAGTTGGGGGATTTAAGATGTATTAGATGTGGATACAGATAGGCGTTTAAATAATATTTAACAGTGTTTACTAAAAGTAGTATTCTATAGCCAGGATATAATTTCTAACATGTACGACATAAGAGGTTTAATATGAAAGTAGCATTCATTAAATAGAGAGGCTGTCGATTAAGCTGATTGAGTAATTTATAAAGTATATACTATATTATATATAAAAGAATAGGGTAAGATTGTGTAAAGCATAATGCGCAGTGGGTGTTGTTTTTTTTTTTTGCTTAAAGTTCAATTCTCTATGCTATAAATTGACTGTATTTAAATTTTCTCTTATGTTTGCAATTTGATGGCAATTCATTTTTAGTATTTATTGTACGTTTAAAGAAAGTGATTATTATAATTACTTCAGAAGTGTACAAGATTTTAGCTCTGGTGCCTATGATTTTGCTTTTATTATTATATTCCATTTGATTGAGTGAAGTATTTTGTTAAGAGTTAGAATTTTAAAGAAGTAGTTAAAGAAGTGTCTTTTTATTCTGTGTTTCGCTTTTGAAGGAATGTAAGTGGTTTGTGATATTTAGATTTATTTATGTAGAAGTTGCGTTTATATAAGTTAGACTTTTAATTTGATTATTTAAGCGCATATTTAGGTTATTATCTGGATTAGTATTTAAAGTATTTAAAGTAGGATGGATCTCTGGATTGGGTGATTTGCAGGATAAACGCCACATGTATATCAATGAGTTTGTTGTGAATCGTTCATGGAACAGCTATTATGAGGATTGTTTTTTGGGTTGCTTTTATTTAAAGTGTCCATATGATTTAGTAAATTTGAAATATTAAACTCGGAATCATTAGCTATTATGTTATGACCGTGTGTTTCATGCGCGGGTAGTTGTGTAACAGCGCAAGAGTATATACTATCTTTATCTATGTAATCATTATTTATATATTCATCAACGTTTTGTCTTTATTTCAAGGATTCTTTAGGTTATTATTTGAAGAAAGAGCATACGAGTTAATATTCGAAATATTTACTCTGATGAATTTATCTGAAGATTTCTGAAAATGAAGAGGAAACGTTGGTAAATCTCTACATAATTTTAGTTTTTCCCGTTTTATTTATCATTAATTTGAATCTCTTTCATATAGTATTTTTCAGATAATAACACACACACCCACACTTCCGCACAAACAGACAGACATACAGACAGACACACACACACTCACACACACACATATATACGTTTGTAATTTAAAATATCTACACTAGATTTTATAAGGTGTAATATATATATATATATATATATATATATATATATATATATATACACGCTCCCGTATGGACCATGGTAAAAGGTTACTCGTTTATATATAATAAAAGGTAAAAAATGGATCTAATTAAAGATGCATGAAATAACTTTGCTTCAAAGAAACCCAATTAAGCACAGGGACGTTTTGAATAGTACGGACAACCCAAAGAATAGCATTATTTCCTCTGGCATATCTACTGTTATCTAGCCAGATTCATAAATGACGTGCAACCGCGTGGTTCAGAGGATGCAGTGACGAGATTCTGTGTAGATGTTATATGCGACAGGAGACGCAATTTATGATACTGTCAATTATCACCAGCCATTCGCAGCTGTGCTTTTTTGGGTCAGAAATGATACGTTCGCCGTAAAGACGTAGGCGTTATTCAGCAGGGAATATCTGTCAAAGCGAAGTTTGCGTTTTGTGGTCGACTTTACATGAAGTGGGCGTTTTTGAACAAAGGAACGAGACGCGTTGGTTAGTTTGAGTAAATCGGTGGGAAAAAAGGGAATTTTGTTTCATATCTTCCATTTTTATGGCATATCGGACGATTTTTCATTTATTGATGTCGAAGAAACAGACATAATTTCGTATGATTTGTATTATTCTGACTATTGTCTCCATCTTGGATGTTATTCTCATAACGTTTCAGCCGAAGTAATCACCAATTTTCAATAGGTGCATTATATCGAACTAAGTAATCTCTATACCAACCTCGGAAATCAATACGTAATTTCGAATAGAACCCTTTTTTAAACCAAGAGGATAGCTTGCTGTCATTCTGGCAGCCATGGTCGGGTGGACGTCTTTAATAATTCGTAATAACCCGCACTGAAGTTTAAACCTTCACTTTCAAAACGCAGATGGATGTAGTCAGTGTATAATCATTGATACTAACTTACGTGAAAATAGCTAGTGGGTGTATTATTTTTTAAAATAATAATCGTATTCCAATCACTAATAATAATAATAATAATAATAATAATAATAATAATAATAATAATAATAATAATAATAGTAATAATTATAACAACAACAACATAATAATAATAATAATGATAATAATAATAATAATAATAATAATAATAATGATAATAATGATAAAGCCGCATATCTAAAGTTATCTAGCCCTACCTCAACCCCATCCTCCCATTGCCACATCACTGCCCTCTTCAAAAAAAGACTGAGACCAAATAAACAAGTAGAGTCAAGGAGGCAGAAAAGACCAAGGAACTGACCAGGCCTCCGCCGGATAAGTGCGAAGAGAACTGGGACCTTTGGGAGGCTTATTGCCACTCAAAATCCAGTGAAGACTAATAGCCGCTGCCAACGAGATATCAATGGCAAGCAGCTGATGTGACAATAGGACAGGTCGATTTCGGAACCCCGGTGAGGCAATGGTGATGATAGTTGGGGTTTGACATAGTAAAGACTTACACGAAATATTTTTCTCAAAATCGTTATCTTTGTTTGAGGAAATGACTTTAAAAGTTGAAAAATTGAAGCGATTAAAAGTTTTCGGTGAATTTGTTAAGAAAGTCCCGTCATCAAAACAATTCGTACTGTTACGAAAATGGAATCATTATTTTCAATATGTTTAAAACTACATTTTTAAATAAAATGAGTGAGGATAATGAATTATTAAAATAAATATTAACTGTAAAGGCAAAATTATGTTTTTTAAATAATAACGACCAATGTTCGCTTTTTCATTTCAGGAACTTTTTTGGAGTGGAAACATTTCAGATTTCACCGTCGCAAACATGCTCGTTATTGATATTTAAAATTAACGTTTGTTTATTATTTAATTTGAAAACATTACGATTTAGCTTTAATTATTTCGAAAGGAAAAACGAAAAAGAATTTTTTTTAAATATATATTATTATATTTCAAGTGTCTGCAGTGAATTTAAACATATATTTGTTTTATCTTTTTTAATGTGTTTTTCTATTAGGTGGGTGCAAAAATAATGGCATTTTTTTACGTTCAAAAGAAAGTCAAAAACATTAATTTTACACCAACCTAATATTTCATATCAAATTCTATTTGAAAGTTTTATTAAAATATGGTAATACAAGTTTATTCTACACATTCTTTACGAAACAAATCTACGTAAATTTTCAAGTTTTTCTACTTAATAAAAAATACTTTGCAGAAAATTAGTATCACATTTTAATTTCTTTTATTTTTAGGGAGTAATTGTTTTAAGCAGTGTTTTTCCTCTAAAATTATAATTTTAAAATCAGATAAACCACAAAGATTAATACGAGTAAATAAGGAAACTCTTTTAAAGGGTTTTCGTTATTTGGGCATCTATGTTATTGTGCTAAAATAACTTTGTTATTTAGAAAGCCATTCTTAATATAGGAAGGAGCTTTTATTGTAACTATTCTGTACTTTCACCTAAAAATTTAATAAACAAATATATCATAAAAATTAAATTTGACTATTAAAAATAGTATAGTAACATAGATGCACAAGCACTGGTTTTTCAAACTCTAAACACTAAGCACTCGTTTAAAATGGCACAGCTACAGCAAGAATGGATCTCTTTATGGATAAATTCATGTTATCGTATGCGGAGCTAAAGTCTGCTAAATATGTGTAAACTAAACACTACTATGCCTCTGATTTGGTTTGGTAATCTCTCTTCAATACATCTAATTCAACTCTACAAAGTTTTTCATTATTTCTTATAACTAGCACTTATTTTTTACGCATGAAACTGGAACGTAGCCTAAAACCGTTTCCTTCAGTTATAATCTATTTATTTATTTTACTTTTCTGATTAGAATGTCAGTAAAAGCATGACGTGCAGTTTTAACACGTGGTTCACAAAATTTGCTGATCCACCTTGTCATTTAGCTGAAGCAGCACCCCAAGTTCACGATAAGTCATCCAGTTTAGTTATTTCCTCGAAAATAGTTATGCCACTTAAAAAATAGTGAGATTTCTAAGTTAATTGCCAAGGAAATAATTAGTATTCGGCAAGCAGTCAATCCACCTTGTTAAGGTAACATTATATAGGACAGAAGGTCAATATATTTTACTATAAGAAGACAAAATGATTGACAGGAAATGCATTGCAGCAATCAAAGTGAAAAGAATGAAGGAACAGCTAGACAGACTGTTTGATATATCTTCTAGTAGCTGTAAACTTTCTGTCTTGAGATATGATGACTTTGCAGTAAAGTGCAAGACAGAAAATTGTCAAACAAGGCACATAACCTGCACTTTTCATCCTAACAAGGAGGTAAAATTACTTCTATAGATTCACCTGCAATCATGCTCCTTTTATGTGGAAAATAAAATAATAGATTGGTATTTATTATGTAATCTGGTTCTATTATTAAACATGCAAATTTTCCAATTTTCATGTTCCACTAGAAGAACTGCCATTTACAGCAATTTTTAAATTAATTGATGGAACAACAAAAAGCCTAACAACATTTACTGGTCCTTTGGGGAAACTTTGTATCAATAATTATCAAGATTTGTCTCAAGTAGAATTCTAGAAAAATAATGCCCCTCCCGATTATCATTATCTGACAGCAGAAGAAACAAATAATTTAGGTGTGAAGACCAGAGGCTACTTTTTGAGTATGCTGTTGGAATTTCTTGTGGAGAAATTAACTTAGAAAATTGGGCTCTGGAATCAAAGAAGGTGGCTAACGTAAGCCACAAGATAATTGTGTTTATGGACTAGAGTTGTCTATCCTCAAACACTATGATAAATTAAACATTCTGGTCAAATTTATCATCCAAGTGTATGCAGTTAGTTGGTTTGAGATCAAAACCGACAATATTTTTTTTAACCAACAACAGTATGTTTTAATATGATTCAGAGAACAAATCATTTAACTGAAATCCAAATTACGGTTTTAAACTGTTCAAAATTTAGTGCTTTTGCACTATTTCCGGAAAATATAATATCGATGATAAACTCAGATGAATTGGATGTGAGAAAAGAGGGCATTCACACGATTTTGTCCATTAGATAAATAGATATTTATTCATTAAATTTTATTAGTTTTCTTAATTTACCCAAACAATAGTTAGTTTTTTATTCATATTAAATCGCAAAAATATAAAGAATAAGTTTTTTTCGAATAATTGTTTTTTTGTGTTGTTTTTCCAGAAATACTGAACAACTAAAAAAAAAAATGAAACATATTACTGCTATCAATTTTGCAGCCACAAACTGGCCAAATTTCATTTATTTTTCTATAAAAAAGTTGTATATGGGCAGGAAACAAAACATAGACACATTATTACAAAGTCATCGTACCAGCAAATTAGGCCTTCATTTTCCTCGAAATAACAATTAAGTTCTATTATAAGTTTATATTATTGCATTGAATAAAAAAGTAAAATACATGGTTCTGTAACTTGTATGAAGTTGTTATATTGTGTAATACATCTATACATATCTTTTTGAATTACTTAAGAGACTAAGTTGCTAATTAGCTTTTTGTACAATTGTTGTTTAATTAATGCAGTAAAAGTTGAGATAATTTGCTAGTTGCGATTCATAATTAAAATTAGAATTCATGTATTTATTTTTCTTTCAACGTATTTCATATAAAAATATCAATTTTAATTGGATTTTCTCTAAAAATAGTGAAATTTCAAAGTCAGTGTTGTGAAAAATACAATGAAAATGAAGGATTTTTCAGCATTTTTCTACACGATTTTTAAAATTAAATGCTCAATTTTCTGTTCAACATGGGAATCTAATTTTTGGTATATGTACTTATCACATCAAATCGCAACTATCAACACCAGTGCCATGTTGATTTTATGAAAAAAGTTGCAAATCGACCTGCCCTAATGTGACAATGCAAATTTGTTTACGATGTTATCGAAAAAGGTCGAAACCTGGGGAAATATTTTGTCACTCAACTTCCAGGGAACACCACAGCCTGTTCTCAAGGAGAGGTATTTGATGACCTGCATTAAAGCTCCTTGTTAGCCAATAATAATAATAATAATAATAATAATAATAATAATAATAATAATAATAAGAAGAAGAAGAACAATAAATAGCCAAGGAGGGTCAAGGAGGATGAAAAGACCGAGAAGAGAGAACTGACCAGCCTTCCGCTGGACAAGTGCGAAGAAAGCTGATATCTTTGGGAGGCTTACTGCCACTCAAATTCTAGATGCTGTCAGTAAGAAATCAATGGTAAGTGGCTGTTACGAGAACCTAGATTCATTTGCAAATGTTATTGAAAGAGGTGGAGAGTACTGGAAATCTTAGGAGACTTGTTGTCACTTAGCTTCCAGGGAACAAATCATGTTGTTATCAAGGAGAGATCTCTGATGACCTGTGTGAAAACTCCTTGGGAGCAATAATAATAATAATAATAATAATAATAATAATAATAATAATAATAATAATGTGAGTTTATAGGGAAGGTACACTAGAGACAGAAAACTCTTTTAAAAAACCAACCAAATATGAGTTTATGTCCTTTTTCTTTTTTAAAGAAGTTAAATGTTACTTCGAATTTATTTAAGAAAACAGTCTTTGTTTCGATATAAACCTACAGATCTGTTTGTCGCTTCACATTTAATGAAAATCCTCTAAAAATGAATGCAAAAGTAGCTAGAGGGACGACAAATTTGTTACGGGGCAAAAAAGGAGGAACTCTTTATTGTTGTTTTGGCAAAGACAGGCAGAATGTTCGCGTATGTGGATATGTGTATGCATGTATAGATGTGCGTATGTTTGTACCAGAAAGGACTGTTTCCACACACCCCTCCCCCTCCTAACACTTACCCTCTACTAACCAACGACCTGGCATTTAACTCAAGACTGGAGCCCATAGAGGGAAGGTATTAGTACACTCGTGACAGAAAACTCTTTTAAAGAAACCAACGAAATGTGAGTTTATGTCTTAAAAAAATAAGTTAAATGTTACTTCGAATTTATTTCAGAAAACAATCTTTGTTTCGATATAAACGTATAATTCTGTTTGTCAATTCAAATTTAATGAAAATCCCCTAAAAATGAATGCAAAAATATCCAGACGGGCGACAGGCGAATTATCTAGTTAAAGGTTCGTTCGAATATATAACAGAAACCAGACTTTTTACCGATATTGACGTAGAAATTTTCCCCGCCTTTGAACGAGTGAAATAAATACTACCAAAGCGGACGGGAAAATTGCCTTCCTCCTCTTTTCCCATACAACATTTCCAGCGGCTAAGCAGTATGGTATAAGGTAGACCTATTTTCAAACGCCCTCTTTCAGAGCATGGCTTTCGACTTTTACTGAGTAGAATATTTACTTTTATTTTCTTTTTTTTCATGTCCCATATGTATGTGTGATAGTGCACGATACCTCCTGTATACACGGGATCTTTACACTATCCCTGCATCAGAACCACAGGTAAAACAATTCTGGGCTCGGTGTTGCCACAAACACCAAAGCATGAAAAATGTCAATTACAAATAAGCCAAACCATGGTACCCAGGAGAAATATCTGGGTTTCATGATCGGCAGGTGCTCCTTCGGTAGCCAGTATGGGGGATCCGGTCGTCATCTTGCGAATGTTGGCCAACTTTCTAGTTTCAGAAACTCAAATGACATGGACGTTGAATAGGTAAGTAAAACTTCTAATTTCAGGGAACAAAATGATACCGAACAAACACAGCACAACCATGATAACCATCAAAAGGAAAAAAAAACGAAGAAAAAAATGGACAACAAAAGAGAATAGACTCGTAATGGAATGCTACTATAGAAGCCATCCTAAATATAGATATGGAGGTTATCGGAAACGAATGAAAGAACTATGGGACCTATGCAGTGACTACCATACGACATAACAAAGAATTGCGGACCAAGCAAGACTGATACTCAAGAAAGGTTGGTACTCTAAACTAGAACTAACAGAAATTCAGCGACAAATAAATGAAACTGAACAAGATGCACCCCCCAACGAAACCGCACGTAGAGCTAACCCACAAGTTGAAGCTTCACAAGTAAAAACACCAAAGGTCGAGGACCAACAAAGAACGAATCCTACAAACGTGGAAACCGAGAACAATGAAACAGAACTAACAGAGAATGAAGCAAATGAAATATACAAAATAATACAGCTGATGAACTAAGAAAAAACAAAGCTCCCATCGTTAAGAAACCAAGAGCAGAAGAAATTAAAAACAGAAACAGACAAGGTTAACAAGCTCCTCCCACATATCCCAACAAATACAATCACAGACTTAAACCACCTGATTTACGCAGGTGTCCAAATGGTAAGTATGGAACAAATCAGAAAAAAACAACCGGGGACAAGCGAACCAACAAAACCTGACTGGGAAATAAGACTAGAAACCCAAATACACAAACATAAAAAAGAAACCAAAATGATCACCAGAAAAAAGCAATGTGGAGAAAACGGAATATTTGAAAATGTAACTGACAGGGAGAGGCTAAACAAGAAACATGAAGAACTGAACCAAAAAATAAAAACACCAGGGCACGACGGGATACATGCATACTGGTTCAAAAAATTCACAACCTTACACGAAAGGCTGGCCCAAAACCTGAGAAGATGTATACAGGAAGCAAGCGTACCAGACTGGATGACAAAAGGTAGAATCACACTGCTACAGAAGGACACGGAGAAAGGAACCATCGAGCCAATACGTGCTTCCCAACTATGTGGAAGATACTGACAGCGCAACTGAGGGAACGAATCTACCACTCCCTGAATAATCATAGACTCATCCCCGAAAAACAGAAAGGATGCGAAAAAGGAAAAAGAGGAACACATGACGTGTTATATATAGATCAAAAGATCCTAAAGGAAGTAAAAAGGAGGAGAAAGAATTTAGCCATGGCATGGATCGACTACAAAAAAGCGTACGATAGGATCCCCCCAAGCATGGATTGTAGAATGCCTTAAAATGTATAAAATACCAAGTGGGATCACCAACGTCATAGAAAATGCAATGAAAACATGGAGACTGGAATTGACAGCTGGTGGACAACACATAACAGAAATTAACATACAAAGAGGCATCTTCCAAGGAGACTCACTATCGCCACTACTGTTCATCATAGCCATGATGCCCTTGAACAGTATTCTGAGAAAGTGCCAAGCCGAATACAAGTTCTCCAATACAGAGGAAAAAATGAACCACCTGATGTACATGGACGATCTGAAACTTTTTGCTGGGACGGAAAAGGAGCTAGAGACACTGAATAACACTACCAAGTCGTTTAGCCAAGATATCCAAATGGAGTTTGGAATGGAAAAGTGCGCACAACTAGTTATAAGAAAGGGAAAACTGGAAACGACAGAAGGCATGGAACATCCCAACCAAGCAGAAATGAGGGAACTAGGGGAACAAGACGACTATAAATACTTGGGAATTCTGGAAGTGGACACCATCAGAGCAACAGAAATGAAAGAGAAAATTGGCAAGTATTCCTCAGGAGAACAAGAAAACTCCTGGAAACGAAATTATATAGCAGAAACCTAATAAAAGGTATAAATATATGGGCAGTATCACTAGTAAGATACTCTGGACCGTTTATAGGGTGGACAAAAGAAGAATTGAAACTACTCGACCAGAAAACCATAATGCACGACACCCAAAGGACAGTATTGACAGACCCTACGTGAAAAGGAAAGACGGCGGCAGAGGACTGATCTGTATAGAAGACTGTGTGAAGAACACTAAAAAAGAACTAGAAAAATACATAATGCAAAACACTGAAAGAATAATTATGGCAGCGAGAGACACTGAAAAAAAACCCCAACAAAACAGAGACAAACGACAAAACGAGAAAAAGAGAAACAACGCCATGGAAGATTCATAAGAATGACAAAAGATGAGAATAACGAAAATACCTGGACATGGATGCGAAAAGGACATATAAACCGAGAAACTGAATCTCTAATTCTTGCAGCACAAGATAACTCGATAAGAACCAATCATATCAAAGCAAGGATCGATAAAACACAAGAAAACAGTAAATTCAGACTATATGGACAAAGAGACGAAACGATAAACCATATAGTAAGTGAATGCACAAACTGACCTAAAAGGAATACAAAAACAGTCCAGACCAAGTGGGGAGGGTGGTACACTGGGCAGTGTGCAAACGACTGTTACAAACAAATGGTACAAGCATAAACGCGCAACAACATTCGAAAACGAGAATCACAAAATCCTATGAGACATGGACATACAGACGGACAAACCCATACAAGCAAGAAGACCAGATGTCGTAATAATTAACAAGAAAGAAAAATCCTCCCAAATCGTAGACTTTACAGTCCCAGCTGACGACTGGGTGAGTATGAAAGAAAAGGAGAAACGAATCAAATACACAGAGCTAGCCAGAGAGTTAAAAAAGATTTGGATGATAAAGAAAATCAAAATAGTACCGATAATAGTAGGAGCACTAGGAACAATTCCTAAAAACTTCGAAAAAAGAAGGTAAGAAATTGGAATCAGAGGAATAACTGCAAAAGTACAACGACAAATGATAATGAAAACGGCTGAAATATTAAGGAACACCCTTGAATGCGGAGAATAATACAAGACAATATAACGAATAAGCGTTACAGGGAATGAAGAACACCGAAGCTGCATATTTACAAGTTCTACGCCCCCATCATGCATCCCACCCATTGTTTCATCAATGTTCCTCCAAATAAAAGAGTGATACCAAAGGATCGGGAAGGGTCAATAAGGACTGAAAGACCGAGGAGCGAGCGCCAACCAGACCTCGGCTGGACAAGCGCAAAGAGAACTGGGACCTTGGGGAGGCTGAGTGCCACTCAAATTCCAGTATAAACCAATGATCACTACCAGCGAGAAATCAATGGTAAGCGGCTGTTGCGATGGTGCAAATTCATTTGCAAATGCTATCGAAGGAGGGGGAGAGAGCTGGACGTCTGGGGACACTTGTTGTTACTCAGCTTCCAGAGAACACCACAGATTTCCAATCAGATCGTTTGTTGACTTGTGTGAAAGGTCCATGTGAGCCAATAATAATAATAATAATAATAATAATAATAATAATAATAATAATAATAATAAAAGAAACTAAAATATATCAATTATAACTCACTAACTCAAGCTATGTGAAAACTGCTAAAATTCTATTCAACTACTTCGTCAAGAAAAAACAAGTAAGGAGAATATAAGGACATTTAGAAAAAGCGCCGACCAGTTCTTCGCTGAAGCGTGCGGAGAGTACAAGAAACTAAAAAAAGGTTGAGCACCATTCGAATTCAAATCAAACGATAAATTGTAAAGAGCTGTTTCTATAATACAATGTGACTTATATTAACTAAACAAAAGATATGGCAGTCATTGAAAATTGGGGGTGACTCAAACAAGACTTCCATCAGGCCTTCCAAATGTTGGAATGTTACAAAAAGTGCATTACAGCCGGAGGAGATTATCTCAAAGGAGCTTAGAGTTTCATGTGTATACTATCAATAAAACTGCCTAGATGAAGAAGTCTGGACACTTATTGAAGGTACCTCGTAAAATAAAGAAAAACTAATTTCGCTTAGATTTCAGAGAAGGTTATGGGCCATACTTGAAACTAAATTGCATGTAAAATTAATGATACGTGTACTACTACTACTACTACTACTACTACTGCTGCTAATACTACTACTAATACTACTACTGTTACTACTACTACTAATACTACTAATACTACTACTAATACTACTCTGAAATTTTCAGTACATAATTAAGAATTCGTATTATTTGGATTATTTGGACTACTGTTCTTATCTTGACTTTTATCGCCACACCTTTTTCTTACAAAGGCCCAGAGGCCACTTGAGGATAAGGGTTAAAGAATGTAGATTAATCAATGGGGCAATACAGTAATCGTTAGTAGTGTAACTTTAGTAAATTGTATTACTTAAGAGGAATGGCTCATCAAGAACTTGTTTACATTGGACTTGACGACGACCATATTGTAGTCAGCTGGATAGCAGGAAAAGGGAGAGAGTTCCACCGGTGTGCAGTTCTAAGAAAGAAACTATGTTCATGGAATCTACGTTTAGGTTTAGGAGCACATAAAGAGTGAGGGGGGAATTATTGGTAGTGTTTGCAACTAGACGAGTGTCTCTTGTGAATGTTTGGTGAGGGGGGGACCATAGATTGGAGCTTAGACGAGCATTTGCCATAAAAAATATCGATCAAGCAGAGACAGCCTCGCAATGTATCTTCTGTGAGAAAGAGGTTGCTGCGAAGAGAGAAGAGCATCCCCGCTGGGCTTCGAAGTCTATTTTGAACACTGTCAAGACAGGATAAGTTCTTTCTAGCTGCTCCTGCCCAGATGCGGCAACAATGCTCTATCCTTGGACGTACCTGGCTCTTATATAGATAGAGAATTGCACCAGCATGTAGATATCTACTGGATTGATAGAAGGATCCCACCATTTTTCCAAAGTTTGTAACCTTCAACGTTCTTTAGATGTATTTCGTCGGGCTCAGGAATATTTCTGTAAGACTACACGGAATTTTGAATGGATCCTTTGATTTAAATCACGGGGATAGCATGCTCTGATCGGTTAAAAGTTGCAAGTAATTAATATCACTTTGTAGTTCAAGATATGTAACAAACCCAGACAAGATATCTTTCTAGGCAGGTGGTTTGGAGATTATTCTATTATCGTGTTAATTAAATTGAACATCATATACGTGTAAAGGAGTTTCTCTGTGTCAGTAATCTGATTTCCTCTGCAATTCCATTTCTTTCTTCTCGTATTATTCTGTTTGTGCTGATCATATTTGTTGATTTTTTTTGTTTTAATCTGTTGTATTTTATTAGCAGGGTAAAGGACGCCCGGCTTTGCCCGGGCATAAAATACGCTTAAATATGATATTTTAATTTGTCCAGATTTCGTATATATTGTCCTAGAGTGGTGATGTCAATTATATAAAAAAGGTATTTGGGTGCAATCTTCTATAACGTAAATCGCACCTGTCTGTTTAAATGTATGTATTTATGTCTGCCTTAAACTTTTGATAGAGGCGACCGATTTTCACGAGCTTGGTATCGTGTTGAAGCTCGACTCTTCAGACAACACATATCGGAAAATTGGCTAAATACATTAATTCTTTTACCCTTAACTGGACACTTTTCTACAATGAGGGGTCGCTATTTTCGCCGATATTTTCGAAAGTAATCCTCTCTTTTCGATTGACTAGCCTTAATTTAGACCTTCGCCACTTCCAGTTTAGTAATCGACGCAAGGGCAAAGGCCTCACCTTTTTTCACTTTCTTTTCCTCCTTCGAACATTTTTTCTTGCTCAGAAACACACCTCCAAACATCCAGCCAACACCGAACACCCAATTGAAATCGAAATTTCAGCATTCAAAGCTGGTGACGTTGCCACTATACAGACGTGACACGCATATGAACTGATTAAAATTAGAAATAAAAAAATAAACTAAGATAAATTTACAAAATGTATAACGATTTAAATTTTTTGGGGGCACCTTAAAAACTAATTTAACTATGAAAGAACGGTTCGGCTATTGTTTCGAGTTGATGATATGTGAAGATCTGAAACCTCTTCATCGCTCATATTCATCATCGTTCATCTATCAGTCTTTCCGTGTCGTTAACACAACTTATCAAATACATTTTAACCTTGATCAGTGTTGACAGATCTATAAAATAAATTTCACTTGTCTGTTAGTGTGTGTGTGTGAATATATGTATATTTGTCTACTAAAAACGTTTGTCAGCCGCAAAGGAGCGGGTCGAAACCGATACTATCTGAAACAGTGATTTTTCGGGCGCATAATAGATGAAAATTTAAAAAAAAAATTTAATTATTTCGTGTAGAAATAAAGTTTAAACGAAAAGAGGACCATAAAAATCGTTTCTTTCTAAACGACTTCAAAAACTGCGCATGCGTCAAGCATTATTTTTTTAAATTGGTTAGAATAAAAGAATTTCCAACGTTATTTCGCAATCAGTTTTGCTTGGTCTTTTAATCAGGGTTGTTTGTAATTTCGATAGATAATTATATTAAACAAAACAAAAATCCTCATTTCGATTTGGTAAACTGAATGTTAAGTTTTTATTTAATTGAAACGAACATTCGAATTCAATGACGATACACAAAAAAAACAACACTTTCTATCGTTTACCTTATTTTACAGTTTCAACATTTAAACAAAGTTAAAAGATTGTTAAAGTTTGTATTACTTATTTGGCATTTTTTTATCGGCGGTTAAATTAAAACATTTTTTTCTTATTTCAACGTTTACGTAAATCACATTTTTTGACACCGTAACTTCTATTTTTTTTTCTTTTAATAACACATTAAGTCATAAATCAATTTTATAACAGTTATTTCGGTAAAAACAAATTCTACTTTGTCATTTTTCAAACTGAATTATTTTCAGTTTGTTTTCGTTGCAACAGACCGTAAAGAGAACTCTTTCTAGACTAAGGAAGCATTAAAGAAATTCGTTTAAACTGGTATATAGTCTGCCAACATATCTGGTGGGGAGGTTTTCACGTACTTCTACTTTTTGGGGGCGATTACATTTTCGAGTTTTATTTGTTCTTTTATTTCTGAAATTGTTGTGGGGGTAACAATGGAGTTAGCAACTGTGTCGAAACCGAACTTCATGTCCAACCCGGAAACGCCGGGTATCCATACTAGTTAGTAGAAATTTTCTTTGTGAAATAAGATGATGCGGCTCTCAAGTTTCTTGAAAAGCTAGTGTCGAATGCTAGCACGTTGACACACCGGTCCTCGTAAGATCACCGAAGTTAAGCAACATTGAGTTTGGCTAGTACAAGATTAGGTTATGGGGCATTTGAGAATTCAACGCGCTGTATGTGCTTTCCGCTTATCTCGGCATCATTTCCAGTCTTCCTAAACATTAGCCACTGGTATTTAACAACGCTGACACAGGAGAGATGTGGTTGGGGATTGCGCAGTTCTTGCCACAAAAAATTCCACGCGCAGGCCCCTTACAGTGGGTATCCTTAGTCTGTCAAGACTGAAGGAAGCTTCCATATTGAACTTTAAATAACACATCATGCTATATTCTTTCTTACATTTATTTGCTGTAAGATGATATTTCAATAAAAATTAACAAGTACTCATAGGATATTACTTTCATATAACATTGTATACGCACACACACTCGTTTCGAAACGAGAAAAAACGGCAGAGCTTTTTGGTTGCGTGGACCATGTAAGTTGTCTAAACTCGTGTTTTTCTAAGCTTTTTAATGCAAACATCTAATGCGTTCGTGACTAAATATGCATCAAGGACATAAATTTGCAGACTTGTTAGTCCTAATACGAAACAATCTTCTATTGGCTACCTTTGGAAAAGTAGTAAATTACAAGCTGAATTACAAACTGAGAAAACTTATTATCTGAGACTTGGAGCATTATTATATTTAAATATATATATGTCCTGGCACGCTATAAAAAGTCATTCATTGCGCTTGGATTTTGTTTTTCTAAAATTTTCAAAATTTAAACTAAAAAGAATGTTAATAATAAAAAGCTTTATTTAAAAGAAACATTTTTTAATCAATTACAATTGGTATATACACACTGATTACCTTTAAAGGAAATCATTACCCTACACACACACGCACACACACAACCCCCTATATATATATATATATATATATATATATATATATACTGTTTTAACAAAAAACCAAGACAGTATATGAATGCTCAATTAAGAAATATGATAATTTTGTAGTTTACGTTTTCAGTCATCTCTCTTTTTTTGGGCTTAAATTTATTGGTATATGAACGATTACTGAATTATATAAACCAAGTATAATTTGGAATACTACAAATTAGACTATATATATATATATATATATATATATATATATATATATATATATATATGTAAAACACGTCCATAAAGGTTATAACCTTTAATGTACACGGGCTTTGTGGACACGATGTATACAATAAATGAACTTTAAAAAGGATATTGTCTTCAATAAAGCCAACTTATCAGTATAAGTTGTAGAAGATATACACGATGTAGAAGGGCACATCATATGTTAAATTAAAAAGATGGTGGATAAAATTTACGTAGAACTTTATTGTTTTATCAGATTAATAAGGACGAAAATCAGAAAAAAATAGGAAACAAACACTTTAGGCCATGCTATTTTGAAGCTAAATTCTTCTCACTAGAAGAGGAGAAAAGCGGGCATTATAAAAAATATGAAGATATACAAATAAAAACTGACATAAGAACATTTAGATTAGAAATAAAAAAAAATGTAAGGAATAACATTTTGGGGATTATTAAAAAAGAAAAATAGTATTTAGCAATGACCGCAAGTTGAAGGTGTAGGTAAGGGATACTGAAAAACAATATTTAAAATGGAATAAAATAGAAAAAAATCGAGGAGTAACGAAGAAATACCACCTAATACTTTAAATATTGGCCAAGTTATGTCCTCGAGTTTGTCTTCCGTAGAAAACAACAATTGTCCAAAATGAAATGCATTGAAAGTAAAATCCAATGCAAGGTTCCTAGATGAAAAAAAAATCAACAAAAGAATTTCATATTCGTATTATCTTGATTCATCGAAATACTATTCTCATCTTGAGTGTCATTTACACATTTTCCGCCAGAACCAGTAGCGCAATGGTTAGCGTACTTGGAAAAATCAATTGTGAAAGAGATATTCTCTCGAAGGTTGAAGGTTCAATTCTCAGTGTGAAACACCGGAAAAAACAACAAAAAAAACAAACAAACAAACAAACAAAAAAAAACAATTGTATACTACTAAGGAACTCTATCCATTCCTGGCTAACGGAACGAGAGCAAGCTACTCCAGTGAAGTAAAGAAAGGGTTCCGATCGAAATTCCACCGAAATTCCCGAGTTGGACAAAACGTTCCCAAGTTTTATAAGATACACCTGAACAAGGTCGGAGGTTACATCGATCGACACGTTTTGAAAATGGAAATAAGTAAGAGAAAACAGAATCCAATGCTGTTTAAACGCCACAAATAAGCAAGGCTCTAATTTACGTCACCAAATTAATGTGATGTTACATTGTGTTTGTGTATATGAATATGTTCCGTAACGAGGTACATGTTCAATAGTGGAGTTAATATTATATCTGTATATTCATGTGCGTGTAAATGCGTGTATGTATATACGTTGTATCATTGAGTTGATCGTCTAATGTGTATATTTTAACATTTATGCAACAGTTCTACCAGGAAACGATTGGCGTTGTACGTATCGAAACAGTTATAGACAAACAGTTCTTTTTAACAGCTGTAAATAACACAACGCATACCTGGATTATATACGAACATTTATTTTCATGATTCCGGTCGGCATCTTCAGAGATTACAGCGTCATCACATGTTGGCTTCCTGAGAAAACGCCGCTCCCTACGTCATGGAGAGACCCCCATTGAGTCGTCTGCTCTCTCTGATGTTCAGCTAACAACTGACTAAAATCTCCTAAAATCTACATCTCATCACGTGTCTTAGACCTCAACCGCTGACGTAACATAAATCTGATTATTTGTTTATCCAAAGCAAAAATTATGTTTTCTTGTACTTTCTAAAATCACATTATTTTTGTAGTTGTTTATTCTTTATGTTTTCAATCAATTTTTCCAAATCTAATTGTTTATTTTTCTTATCATAATAATCTATCCAGCGACACGGTGTCGCTCAACTCAATTAATAATAACAATAATGTTTTAACCTTAGCCCTGCCTGCCACAGTTAACACAGATACTACGCTATGATCACAGCCAAAGATTACATTACAGAGGTACCAAATGGGGGACACAGAATGGAGCAATGTTTTGTTCTGAGATGAAAAAAAATCTTAAATGGCTAAAATGATCGAATTTTAATGAACCGTTTTTTATGGGTTAAAAAAAATTAAGGGGTAAAAAATTCGTTATACATTTTTGTTCACAAATTTTATTTTTAATCAGTTTATATGAGTGTCACTTTCATACAGCGGTAGAGTCACTAGTTTTAAATGTTATAATTTTGATTTCGATTTCGATTCTAGCTGACGGTACCCATACTTATTTTTTTTTTACTTTTGAAATCACAACTCTGTAATATTATATAGGAAATCTAAACAAATTACACTATCATATTTAAGCTTATTTTATGACTGGGCAAATACAGACTCTTCCACCCCAGCTAGTTCAATATAAAATTGCAAAAGAAAGAAATCCTCATAAAACATAAAAAAATGTTGAAAACAGACTATAAGTAAATCGAAAAACAAGCAAACACACAAAACAAACAAACAACAACAAGAACAACAACAATAATAATAATGATAATAATAATAATTATCATAATAATTATAATAGTAATTATAATGATAATAAAATAATTATAATAATGATAATAATTATAATAATAATTATAATAATGATATTAATAATTATAACAATAATAAAAATTATAATAATAATAAAATAATTATAATAATAATGATAATAATAATTATAATGATAAGAATAATTATAATAATGATGATAATAATTATAATAAAAATAATTAAAATAATGATAATAATAATAATCATAATAATAATAATACAAATGATAATAATAATGATAATAATAATGATAATAATTATGATAATAATAATCATAATTATAATAATGATAATAATAATAATTATAATAATGATAATAATTATAATGATAATTATAATAATGATAATTATAATAATATCAATTATAATAATGATAATAATTATAATAATAATAATAATGATAATTATAATAATAACAATGATAATAATTATAATAATAATAATTATAATATGAATAATAAGAACATAAACAAAAAAAACAAAAAGAACAAAACAATAACAACAGCAAAAATAATAATTATAAAAATACTTATAATAATAATAATAATAATAAAAATAAAAATAATAATAATAATAATAATAATAATAATAATAATGATTATAA
>NC_136519.1:45525689-45580689 GCF_053919585.1 Euprymna scolopes | reverse complement strand
TATATATATATATATATATATATATATATATATATATAGCGCTCGCTATTTGTTTCTTTGTGAACAAACTAGTAGCTCAAGCACTGTTTAGCGACGAACATTTGAGAGACCATTTACGAGACCAAACCATAATCATATGGTAAGAACTGCCGACTGTCAACGCGATGGTTGTAGGTTCGTTTCACGGCTAGGGAAAAGCGCTAGTCTAGTCGCATCGATGAGCTGTGATAGCACGAAACAGTACGGTATGTTGATGATTATATTAAACCACCCGCTTTGGGTTTAGTGCTGTCCTAAATGTATTTCACCCGATTAGGTGAAGCTCGCTATCTGTGTATTTGTGAAGAGACTAGTAGCTCGAGAACTGTTACGCGATGAGCAAATGTTTATTTAATAGGCATTTGATAAATCATTTACGAGCACTAACCCAGGGCCCTGTGGTTAGAGCTGCCAACTCTCAACACGATGGTCGTAGGTTTGATGTGTAGTCGCATCAATGGGTCGTGATACAACAAAAGAGTACTCTATGTGGATGACTATATATATATACAAACGTACATATATATATACAGAGAGAGAGAGAGAGAGAGAGAGAGAGAGAGAGAGAGAGAGAGAGAAATAAAAAGGCACACACTGTATTATGTATTCATCAACGTTTCGTCTTTATTTCGAGACTTTCTCTGGATGAATGAGATTAAGAAACAAAAAACACCAGTACAAAATATTTGAAAATGTTTCACGTGCACAGTGTGATGCAGTTCTATTTCAGAAAAACGGAAAAAGACGTTGGAAATTCAAAAAGGAGGGGGGAGGGTTGGCGCTGTTAAAAAGAGGGAATGTTCAATGACGTCATATAGTCGTTAATGTAACTTTAAAAATATGAACGCAGTTAATATTCTTACTGGAAAAAAAAATATATATATCTGTGGAAATTCAAATATAGGTTTGTAACAGAAATGAAATTAGTGTTTTTATGTAATTTATTGATTGAGATTATGTGTTAATTATTACAGGGGGTGTTTGAATGGTGTGAGAAGGTTAACCTGTGTCTATAGGTAAATAATGTTCTTTTAATAAACGTTTACTTATTAAGGGCGCTAAGTTATAGAAACCTGCACGTTGTTTAATTGTGCTTGAAATTGCTATAAGCGCAGATTCAAGAAGTCTCCGGCGCGGTTTATTTGAAATAAATTTAACTACTTTAGCCTGTTTAAAGTCAAAGGTGTGATTATGCTGCAATGAATGAGAGAATAATGCACTTAGAGAATTGCTATTTTTTATATCTCTTTTATGTTCACTGAGCCTTTTTTCCAATTTACGCTGAGTTTCACCAACGTGTATAATTTTTTATTCCCCTACTTTGTAGACCAGGCGCGTAAGCAGACCCCACTATTTTAATGAATCATCATCATGCCAAATCAAACATACCCATTCCTGTGTCTCGATACATCTTCTATCATTATATGTAATCAGTTTTCTATAATAGTCAACCATATAGGATACTATTCGTGGCCAGGCACACACACAGAGTATTATATATATATATATATATATATATATATATATATATATATATATATATATACATATATATATAACGACGTAATCCGACGTAATATACACACACACACACACACACACACACACACATATATATATCTTATTTATAATATTCCAAATTTTATTATATAATTGAGAATTAGGCAATTGAGAAAACGGAAAACCTCTGAAGGAAGAAATGTAGGTAAATATTTCATCACATAGTTTTCCTTAAAATGGAAATAGATTCCATATTGTTCATTAAATGTGTGCTTTCTCAACGTCTGAAGAGATGCCGTTCTTGAGAATATTTTCAAACGATATAAGATTTGAAATTATATGAATGGTCGCGAAACATTTGTAACGAACAATGAAAATACACTACTTGTTGCTATAAATCCAACATTTGTTGTCTTGAACGCAGACTTCAAAATTTTATTATACCATCCCTATTTAAGTTAAAACATACTTATCAAAGTATTATGTACATCTATATCAGAAACACTTGTAAACGTTTTGTTCAATTTTTAAAGTTTTTATTTCCATACTTTGTTGACCAGGCGCGTAAGCAGACCCCACAATTTTAATGAATCATCATCATGCCAAATCAAACATACCCATTCCTGTGTCTCGATACATCTTCTATCATTATATGCAATCAGTTTTCTATAATAGTCAACCATATAGGATCCTATTCGTGACCAGGCACATACACTGTATTATATATATATATATATATATATGTATATATATATATATATATATGTATATATATATGTATAGATTACGTCGCTATATATATATATATATATATATATATATATATATATATATATATATATATATAGCGACGTAATCCAGTAATTTTTTTACATTCACCCTTTTGCAGATCTTAAATAGCTCTATAACTTTGATCAACAAATTTAATTCCTCCAAATTGTTTTTAATTCTATATATAAACAATTCTGCAACAATTCTTTAAATAACAAATATTCTTTAAATTACATGTTTTTTTTCTTTGAGAAATATTATTTCACGAAACACATATAAAACGTACTTCATAAAAATGTATATAAAACTCTTAGTGTAAATTAAATACATGTTTCAATACTGAAAGATAACTAATAATAATAATAATAATAATAATAATAATATATTTATATATATTATATGTATATATATAAATAAATTAATATATATATATATACATATATATATGTATGAAAATGTATAAACAAGAATACGAAAAGTATAAAAGTTTATAACTTTTCATTATTCTGTTTTTATTGGTGACATGCAGGAATAAAAATTAATATTATGAAAAAATTCAACTTTTTTTACAAGTACATAATTTTCGACTTTAGTCTTCTTCAGTGTATAAATAAAAAGGATGTATAATAAAAGTTATGTAGAAAATTATTTTAATGTCATCAAATCAATATTGACGACAATGCAATTGAAACATAAACCAACGAGCTGCATAATAATAGTAATGCTACTACTTAATTTATATGCCCAGAGACATTTATGTTTCATGCTTTCGCAATCATCAGTGCAGTAAGGGACAATTACACTAATCAGGAGATTCGAACAAAGTTACATTTGCCTCTATTTTCTAGGCTGTTAGTTCTAAGCTAGCATCAATTATGGGAAATTTAACATCTATAAATGCTACATGGAGACAAAACAGTAAAACAGTCAAAAGTGCTTTTACTAGCGAAAGTTGTGAACCTTGTAAAATTTTAGTTGGTTGTTTATTTCCATATTCATGGTTCAACTTTGATATGAAGATAATAACTATTTTTTATATCTCCAAACACTAGTCTTCTTCCTTTCGTAATCATCAGTGAAAATTGTGACAATTGCTACTGGCCAGAATATTCCAACAGAGCTACAAAATCACATTTTCTTATGGCCAGTTTTTATTCTGATGTAATTTATTTATTTTGTTAAAGTGGTCTGGAAGTCTTCCCGCTTGGACGATGTATAGCGAATGTTTTCATCATCTGTGCCTCCTGCTTTGAAAAAGAAAGGCAATTTCGCCAATTGAGACGTGCGGCCATTAAAACTAATGCATTCTGGAGTGTGGTTTCAGACTAATCCGGAAGTAAGTAGCTGGAACTTCCGGTACTTGCGTTTCAGTTAATGTCTTTTACTAAAAGTAATACCGAGAACACTTAGACAATGCAATTGATGAAGAAACTTTCGTTAAATAAAAACAGAATAAAGAACAATGGTTTTTATATGTGCCTACACGCTCCGATATATATATATATATATATATATATATATATATATATATATATATATATATATATATATATATATCGGAGCGTGTATATATATATATATATATATATATATATATATATATATATACTAGCAAAAATACCCGTCGTTGAATGGATTCAAAAACAGCCTACAGAAAATGGACTCTGATTTATGAAAGTAGGTTTTGAAAAGGAAGTGTTGTAAAGAGATAGCTTCGAATTTGGGAGTATCAAAACCAAAACAAAATATGATGAAAATAAAAATAAAATAGATAAATCCCATAATTTATTATACCATACCTGTTCACACTGAAACACTTATCACAATATTCTGTGGATCTATATTAAAAAACCTTGTTAAACTTTGTGACATATTTCCATTCTATGGAGGTCAGGTGCGAACGAACACCTCATTATTTTAGTATACTATATTTCTTCAAACTGAAACATAATTAACAAAGAATAGTTACGTATATAGATAAGAAAAGTTTTTATTAATGTTTGTGCCTATTTCCGTTCTATGGAGGCCAGGCGGGAACGCAGACCCCACAATCTTATTATACCACCCCTATTTAAGTTAAAGCATACTTATCAAAGTAGTCTCATGTACATCTATATCAAAAACACTTGTAAACATTTTTATTCAATTTTTAAATTTTTGATTTCCATACTTTGTGGACCAGGCACGTAAGCAGACCCCACAATTTTAATGAATCATCATCATGCCAAATCAAACATACCCATTCCTGTGTCTCGATACATCCTCTATCATTATATGTAATCAGTTTTCTATAATAGTCAACCATATAGGAGCCTATTCGTGACCAGGCGCACACACACATACACACACACACACACGCCCCGCCATTCAGCTTTATATATTATATATATATATATATATATATATATATATATACAAACTTGATTTGTTTTTATAGAAGCAGCAATATGTAGTTACACAGTCATGAGCATGTTTAGGTTAGCTAGCTACAAGTAACTAGCTGACCTCTTCAGACGATACAACTTATACGAAAGCAAATTTTGCAATGAAAATATCATATATCTCTCGAAACCGAGAGTAAATACCATGAAGTTACATCAAATATTTTAAAAAATAAGATTTGGTTGTATTGAGACTATGTTGAGATATATGACTGAATGGAAAATGATAGGGGGTTAAATATCAAGAGAGAGAGAGAGAGAGAGAGAGAGGGAGAGAGGGAGAGAGAGAAAAAGAGAGGTAATCGAAGCTAGAAAGGATACTATTTGCATTTGTGTGAGATTGCCACTCTAAATCATAAACATACTTGTGTGCATAGGGTCAATCAAGAAGGGGAAAGTGAATTTGACATAATTGGAGTTATTGAGTCATGACAATGCTTTTAATTTGACAAGAAATGATCAGAATACACACACAGCCACATATATATATATATATATATATATATATATATACTAGCAGAGTTCCCGGCATTGCCACACACACACACACACACACACACACACACACACACACACACACACACACACACACACACACACACATATATATATAATATATATATATATATATATTATATATACTAGCAGAGTTCCCAGCATTGCCTAGGGAATCATTTTTGCCCCCATACATGACATTATACGTGACATCATACAGGATAACATCTGTTATTATATTATACATAACCTATATGCTATGACGTCATTGTAAACAAACAAACAGACAGGAATACGAATTTATTATACATATATATATATATATGTACTTCTTTTGAGTAAATATATATACTTCTTTTGAGTCAATAAGCTTATCAGAAATGGCCATATGTATTTCATGTTCAATTGAAATATCCGTATAACTGTACAAGTAATTGAAAGCTGAACCTGAATGGCTCAAATGTTACAGTTTTACCATTAAATACTTTGATATTCATGTGGAAAGTCATAAAGATAAAGCTTATGTTTTTATTTACGAACATGTTAAGTAACGCCGTCTTTGCCATTTTTATATATATATATGTATGTATATATAATAAATCCGTATTCCTGTCTGTTTGTGTGTTTACAATGACGTCATAGCATATAGGTTATGTATAATATAATAGCAGATGTCATCCTGTATGATGTCACGTATAATGTCAAAGTTCGTTACTGAAAGTTAAAATTTTAAATAACAAAGATTTCATTAAAATATTTCTTTCGTTATTTGACATTCTCGTCCATTTTGATAAAATATATTTCAGTGTATGAATAAAACGATGAAACTAATTCATCTAGGCGATTGTGAGGGGTCTGTTTTGAACTCACAATTTAGAAAAGAATGGATCCTCTTTGAGAATGCAGTCATTTCCTCAAAGACTAGAAGATAACCTTTTCTATAGACAATGATGTTATCTGAGTACCTTGCCTGGGAATGTTCCAAAATTGTTTTAGAAAGATATTAGCCTGGGTGCCCATCATTGTCCGCGTGTTTGGAGGTGTGTGTTTTGCAAAATAATAAAATAAAAATGAATAAATCAATAAATAAATAAAAAAAAAACTGGTAGTAGGCAGACAGGCTCCGACCCTTACCGCTAAGAAGGATAAGACCGTGAAAAAAAACGACTGAAATAGATATAACTGTAATAATAATAATAATAATAATAATAATAATAATAATAATAATAATAATAATACATATATATATTATTACAGTTATATCTGTTTTAGTCACACATGTTTCAGTTACCGGATCGTATTCACGATCCAACAACTTCGCCAGACTTGAACAGAATATATATATATATATATATATATATATATATATATATATATATATATATATATATATATATTTAAATAAGGGGATAGTCACCAACAATGTGTATTTTTTAACATTATTTTATTATTCCGTGTCTTCATTTTTCATTGAGAATTATGTTTGGATCATTGTAATAATGTTTTTAAATCATTGAAATCGTTTTTACGCGTTTCAGACGTTCTGTGAAGCGTCCTCGTCAGAAATTATTTTCAAATATATATATATATATATATATATATATATATATACATATATATACAGTATATATATATATACAGTATATATATATACATATATATACAGTATATATATATACACACACATATATATATATATATATATATATATATATATATATATATATACTGTATTAACAAAACCAAGACCTCAAAAAAGGAATAGATAGCAATAGGAAGTGTATTTCATTGTAACAATTTTTTCAAGACTAGTTTGACAATTTAAAGCATTATGGCGTTTACACATTTTCACATAACCAGTTTTTCTTTAGACTTCTTAAACAAAAAACACTTTAACAATCGAACATTTTTTAAAGAAATTTCCCTTAAAGGAAAAGAATAAAATTCTAAAAATTTTTTTAAAATTAATTATGTTAAATAAATAAATATAGAAATCTAATTTAAGAATTCAACGAATAGTTTTATTAAATATATTATATGGCTACGGGTTTTTGTGGTAACTTCTTATGATAGGTTTTTAAATAATAATAATACGGAAATTAAGTGATATATAAATATTTAAATAAGCTCTTGACAAGGATGCGTCCAAGTTAAATGTTTTCGCATGCTTCTTTTCCTTTAAGGGAAATTTCTGTAAATAATGTTCTATTGTTAAAGTGTTTTTTATTCAAGAAGTCTGAAAAAACTGGTTATGTGAAAATTTTCAAATGCAATAATGCTTGAAATTGTCCAACTAGTCTTGAAACAATTGTAACTTTCATTAAAATACACTTTCTATTGCTCTCAATTCCGTTTTTGAATCCTTGGTTTTGTTAATACAGTATATGAATGCTCAATTATGAAATATGATAATTTTGTAGCTTATATTTAAAGTCATATCCTTTTGGCTTAAAATACATTAGTATATGAAATTTACTCAATTATACGTTACCAGTAAAATTCAGTATATTACAAACAAGTCTATATATATACATATATATATACATGCATATATATATATGTTCAAATCTGACCAAGTTGCTGGATCGTGAATACGATCTGCTAACAGAAACATGTGTAACCAAAACAGATAAAACGGTAATAATAATAATAATAATAATAATAATAATAATATATATATATATATTAAGTAAGATGATTGATAATTTATAATTAAAATTAAAAAGTAAAATCGGTTTCACAGGGAAGAACAAACAAAATCAATAAATTGTACGATCATTTTGGAAACGATGTTTCTATTGAGATAGACCATAAGTATTGGACAGTAATTTTATCATATTGTTTTTAGAAAGAAAGTCTCCTCATCAGCAAAACTATTGGGTGTTTTTTAAAGACTGCAAAAATAAACCTAGCATTTTTAAGTAATGCAGATGTATCTGGAAAATATTTAGAATAGTCACTTTTTTATGTTGATTAACAAAGTAAGATAAAATGAAAATAAAATAAATATTAAAAATAAATAAAATAAAAAAATAAAATAAAATCTGGTGGAAAGGTAATGTAAAGAGAGGATATTTAAAATATTTCTAATAAAAATATATATACCTTTTAATGATCGCCTTCTAAAAGTCGTAAGCATCATCGTCAAAATTTGAAATCACCTTAAATATTTAAGTTACAAGGGAGATAATTATAGTCCAATAGAAAAATAAAGACATTTACTGTTCAAAGGGAAATAAGCACTAATTAGTTTTAAGTTGAATTTTTTAATATAATAAATGAATCTTAATGATAGTAATTAAATAAAAATAATATTTTTCATAGTAATTATAATATTTATAGAACTTATATCAATAAAAATAGTAACATATAAATACAAAGTGAAATAGAAAATAAAATAAAATATAAAATAATGGTAAAAATATCAGATAAGATAATAATAATAATAATAATAATAATAATAATAATAATAATAGTGATAAAAAGTACAATAATAATAGTTATTAATTTATAAATTATAAATTTTAAAATAGGTGAGCAATGAGCATATTTTATGATTTATGGTGGCTTAAATTTGTCGAACCAACGTTTATGAATGCATCCTGAAAAATTTTCGTCTTTTAAGTTTAAGAGAATGGTTTTATTTTTATTATATTTTAAACGCACAGAATCTTTCCCCGGTATATATGCTTTATTAGATCCTATTATTCCCCATTTTAAATTGAATATTTCTATCATTGAGTCGCCAAATATGTTTAGATAAAGCAGTCTGGTTTCTCACGGAATGATTTTTAAAGGAGTGCTTGTGCGTTGAAATCCTATGTTTAATAAGTCCAAATTTGGAACCGAAGTAAATTACATTTTTTAAAATATATTTTTGTCAGCTAGATTAGGAGTGATATTGGTAAGTAATAGGTTTGGTTGTATTTATTTGATGGATTGGTCAATGGGGGTAGTGTTATTGATTAACTGTGTGTTAGGGTTAGAATGTGAAAAGAGATTTGTATGGTTGCTATTTACATCATTTATATTTTGGGTTTGTTACAATGTGCAGCTATAAGTCACATTTTCATCTTGCAGCTACTTTGTAGAGGACATTTATTTTTCTCCTACAGTTACAGCCTGCTATAGTTTCAATATTTTCATTTTGTATCTTACTAATATTTTATTGTTAGAATTAATTATTTTTCATGTATGTTTGGCATAGCTGAGTAAAATACTTTGACCGTGTTCTTACTAAAGATTTTATTGTATCTATGAGGGTATTAAAAGTTTTTTCTAATATTTTAAAGAATTCTCTGGCTATGTTTGTCTCAAGAATTTTAGAATATGGATGGTTGAACAATAGGATACCCCTATGTCTGTTTTTACGCTTACGGATTTTGCTTTGTGGTTTATTTGTGTTAATGGCTAATGCGTGCAGTTTAATTTGGTTTTGTATTGTATTTCGATTATTTCTTGCTATTAGTATGCGGGATGACATGGCCATATTATAGGTTATTATGTTTTAGTGGGGTTATGGCAATTATTATAGTTTTCAATGCAGTTTGTGTTTTTATCATTTATATTTAGGTATTTGATTTGTGATTTGTATCTTGAGTTTTTAAGGGCCTCATTGCAATATTTTACGTTTTTGTTAAATGTAGATTTGTTAGAAGATAGTTTAGAAATTCTTAAAGAGACATTGGGGGCTATTGATTTCAATATTGATTTAGGGTTGTTTGATTCATTATGGATATATAGTACCGATTGGTTTGGTTTATGATAAAAAAGTAGAGTTTCAAGATTTAAGGTTACGTCTAAGAAATTAACTATCTTTTATTAGGGTCGATTTTTATAGTAAGTCCATAATTTCTAAAGAATTTATGTAAGGATTTAATTGCTTTTTCGTAATACTTATTGGTGGAGTTTGTTAGGAAAGTGCATCATCTCTGTATAGGCCTCCCCCTCCAATTTGAATTGTTGATGGAGTATATTATGAATTTCATCTAAAAGGAAAATGCCAACCAGATCAGTGACCTGAGCCGAGTCTGTCGAGCCTAATTAAACGTTAAAATGGTCAGAGGTATTGTTTCTGGTCAAATATTTTTTGTCAAATGTTATTAAAGATTTTCTAGCTAACATTATTATTTCAATTTCTTCTAATTGGATTCGATGTCAAAAGAAAGAAATTTAAGATTATTTTTAATTTGAATGTTCGAAAACCAATCAATTACCTGGGTGGAAGATTGCCATAGTGGGTATTTTATTAGGGATTTAATTTTAGGGATAATTCTATTAGAATATTTTTACAAACTAATCCTATATTTTATTTTGAATAGGGCAGACGAGTCTAATTGCAGGGTTTATATTATAGTCCTGTTTGATATCCTTTAAAGAAAATCTCGGGGTGCCCGGTAATGTTATTCCCGTGTATTTATCTATTTTAAGTTAAACTAAAATATTTTTGCTTCCTTATTTATTCTATTTAATGCTGACTTATTTGTTGTTTTATAGTTTTATTAAGTTCCTTATATATTAGATTTTTATATTGTATATAATCCACGGTAAAAAAAAAACATTATAGGTTTATTTGTTTGTTCTTCCTTGTGAAACTGATTTTTACTTTTTAATTTTATTTATAAATTATCAATCGTCTTACTTAATATATATATATTATTATTATTATTATTATCATTATTATTATTATTATTATTATTATTATTATTACCGTTTTATCTGTTTTGGTTACACATGTTTCTGTTAGCAGATCGTATTCACAATCCAGCAACTTAGTCAGATTTAAACATAGGATATATATGCCTATCGAACTTGTTATATATCTACATTACAACGAGCACTGTGTTTTTTTTAAATTCTATTTTAATTGCATTAATCAATTTACTAATGCATTAAAATGTACTCTGCTCTTTAGACCGGTATAGTAACCCCCTTACAATTATACATATATATATATATATATATATATATATATATATATATATATATATATATATATATATATATATATATATATATATATATATATATAAAGCTGAATGTCTGTGTGTGAGTGTGTGTGTCTGGTCATGAATAGGCGCCTATATGGTTGACTATTAAAAAACTGATTACATATAATGACAGGAATGGGTATGTTTGATCTGGCAGAACAGTGGTTCATTAAAATTGTGGGGTATGGAAATAAAAAAAATTAAAAATTAAAAAAAAACGTTTACAAGTGTTTTTGATATAGATGTACATAAGAATATTTGGATAAGTATATTTTAACTTAAATAGGGATGGTATGATAAAATAAATTGCGCCTGGCCCCTATAGAACAGGTACAAACTTTAATAAAAAAACTTATCATAGCTATTTGTGTAAGTATACTTTGATAATTATGTTTCAATTTGAAAACATATGATATAATAAAATTATGGTGTGTTCGTTCTCATCTGACCTCCATTGAATGGAAATATGTCACAAAGTTTAACAAGGTTTTTTAAGATAGATCCAGAGAATATTGTGGTAAGTGTTTCAGTGTGAACAGGTATGGTATAATAAATCATGGGATTTATTTATTTTATTTTTATTTTCATCATATTTTGCTTTGGTTTTGATACCCCCAAATTCATCCCAAATTTACAACCCTTCCTTTTCATAACCTATCATACTTTCATAAATCAGAGTTCATTTTCTGTAGGCTGTTTTTGAACCCAGTCAACGACGGGTACTTTTGCTAGTATATATATATATATATATATATATATATATATATATATATATATATATATATATACTAGCAAAAGCACCCGTCGTTGACTGGGTTCAAAAACAGCCTACAGAAAATGAACGTAATGTCAATCTATACTATATCGACTCCGATGTTTATTTTTTTGCTACACTGAACCTTCTCACCTTCTAACCTTTTACAATATAGATGTGATCAAAACAGTTTTCCATTTGAAAGCAACAAGTCCAACGTAAACAAGTTCTTGATGAGCCGTTCCCCTAAAGTAATCCAATTTACCAAAATTTACACTACACACTATTCCTATGATATTGTACCATTGACTACCGCACACTCTTTAACATTAACCCTGGAGTGGCCTCTGGGCCTGAATAAGTGATGACTCTTATGTAAAAAAAAACATACTAATTTTGTTTTTTTAAACCTGTTTTCATTGTTTTTTCGAAACGCTATTTTTTCCTATCAGGTGTTTTTAAAAGCCGGTGAACTTGAAATTGAAATGTGCCGGTGAACTTGAAATTGAAAAATATATTGCAGATTTGTCAACTATCAGTTAATTTGAGTGTAACTTGGTCCATGAATTTATTGCATGTTTTCAGCAGGACGAAGTCACATACTACGCAGAGCGCTATACGATCAATTTACTGAGAAACAACATTTGCTGAACGAATAATTTCATGAAAGAGACCTTCAAATTAGTCACTTGGTTCGGGGCAATTTAACATTATTAGATTATCTTCTTTAATGATATGTAAAGTCTTATGTCGGAATGATAATCTAAACGTAATAGACGACTTAGAGAAAACATTCAACACGTAATTGTCGAAATACAGTCTGATTTAATGCGAATAATTTGTGAAAATTGAACCTCCAGATCACGCCATATACACATGGGTCATAGGCTTGGAATTGTTTTTGAATTTTAAATGCCAAAAGTTATTCTCTTCGAAGTAAACCACATATTTGTATAATAGAAACATATATTATACGTGGGGGACACCCGGCTTTTCCCGGGCGTAAAATACGCTTAAAATGATATTTTAATTTGTCCAGAGTTCGTATATATTATTATAGAGTCGTGATTTCAAAGGAAAAGAAGATCATTAAGGTGGTATCAGCTAGAGTTCAAGCATATAAACTGATTAAAAATAAGAAAAAATAAAAAAATTAACTAAAATGAATGTATAACACGTTGAACGATTTTTTTTCAATGTTGTCAAATTTTTGACCCCTTAAAACAATTATGACCGGCTAACGACCTCTAAAAGTTTAAAAATATTGAGTAAGACTTACAGACAGACAAACATATAGCTGTTTATATATTAAATTTATTAGAATTTTAGTTAACTACCTCTAGTATAACACCCTATATATTAATCATGAACCAAATCGTAAACTTCTTTGACCATTTCCGAGACGCATTCGAGATGTCGCCGTCAAAGCACTGCCCATTCATTGCAAGAAGCACCGATTTCCCGTAAATCACAAAACCAGAAACAAATAAAAAGACATCCCTACTACTTTCTAATGCGACTCACAGGATCTCCCTCGCTCCCCCCCGTTCTTTTCCGGCCCTTTTAGCGCTTAAACCTTTCATTTGAAACTTCCAGTTGAATGCTATTTCCTTTGACACGCGAAAGCAGGAAACCTTAACAATATGGCCGCCGATTAATGCATCACGAGATACCAAACAATGACCTAAAACAAAACAAACGTAAAGCAAGCGGACAATGATGTCTGATACGATCAATCATAGTCGAACGACAAAGTCTTCGACGCCTCGGCGGAATAAACTGAGCGACTGTGTTTATGGTCATCTAATGAAGAGATCAAGATCAAATGACCATTGGAAGTAATTCCGTGTGACAAATGTTCTAGTAATGGGCAGGGCGGATGGATGGAGCGGTTAAAGTCGATTATTAGACAATAGACACAAGAAAAAAAGGACGAGCATTCTTACGTTCCAACCACTCAATTTATACGTTAACAATGATTTGGTTTGATTGTTTTTGTTTTATAGCATATGAACTCTACCCAGGTTAATTCCTAATCCAGTACTTTTAGAAAGTTCATAATTTCTTCATATCTGTATTTTAAATGCTTCGTTTTGTTTTATTTTACTACGGTTGAGCTCCTTCCGGTTATTGTTGCCGAATTCGGAATATATTCTCCAATTTCTTTATATCTTCAAATATTTAATCATGGTGTTAAGTTTAGCTATTTGTTTTATGGCATATCAAGCTTTTCATGATATTTAATGTCAAATCCAGCATTTTTGAAACAAAAGAACACTTTTATGTTTCAAGTTCTTAATATATTCATATATCTATTCATGATTTTTAGTCTTGTTGTTTTGTTTTGCGGCATATAAACCGTATTTGGTTATTTTACGTCGATTCCAATAATTTCGAAATAAAAAAAAAGTTGCATGCTTCAAGCTATTCACACTTTCAAACGTTTTTTTTTTTCATGATGATTGTTTTTTTTCGATGGTTTTGCGGCATATGACAATTTTCACGTAATTTAATGACCGATGCATGTTTTATAATTTACATTCCTAAACTTCCTTTATACAAATGGAACGATAAAATTGTCGCCATTAAATAGACGACATGATTCCATTTCCGCTTGATGAAAACCTGTTTTCTTTTTTGGTTGCAGACAATCTACTAGTTGGCCAATTGTGTACAAATCTCAAGAGCGATAGAAGCCTTTGTCATGTATTAAAGTGAAACTGTTCAACGAGCGAGATCGGAGATGCACCGCTCTACAACTCATGCTCCCTCCCGATCCAAGTTATAACAACAAGACTATTATCAGCACAGTCAAAATGCAAATCTGGACGGTTCAGCGCTTCAGGCACAGCTCAACGAAGTTCCAGGTCACGGTTATTGTCTTTGGTGTGATTTCAAATAAGAGTCACATCATGCCACCTCACCTTTTCAAAGTACGCGTAAAAGTCAACACAAAATTGTACCTGAATGTGCTGAAGAGTGCGATAAGGACCCAGCTTTGGCTTCAGAATAAGTGCAACGACTTTGTACCCTTCTCTTACTGGTCGCCACTCCTCTCCCAATTTGAAACTGCTGGACTTATTTGTTTGTCAGGAATAGCACCGGCACTTGTGGAAAAGGCATTCTCTCGATTCCCGACCCGTACTGAAGCGGTGATTGAAGCTGAAGGCAGATACATTAAATAAATGTCAGCTGTACTACATAACCAAGTTACCTGAATTAATTTTTTCGGTAAAGTTTAAAAATTAAAATATAGGGTTGTTTTCTTAAGGGCCACATATCTATCATTCCACTCTCTATGTTAATTTGTGTTGTTTTTCGACATACACAGTCTACAGAACATTTAACGCCGAATCCAGTAATTAAAAAAAAGTTGTATGCTACAAGTTCCTTAGACCTTCAAATATCTATTCATGGTGTTTTAGTTGGCAATGTTCTTTCCGGCATATTAACTCTTTAATAATTTTGGGGAAAAATGGTTTCATACTGTTCCAGAAGTCTTTGTCTAACGCAAATCAACGAAGCTTTTTGGTTAAAGCGTCAAGCAGAGGTTCGCTAGTCACACGTTGAATCGAGTAGAGTTCGTTGTTCACAACACGAGATACACGTCGACGTTCTCTATTTGCATGTCTGAAACGCTTCTCCCACTTCTCCCAGCGACTTGCCTTTTATAATGTTTCGGGCACACCCAATTTACATCTACCACACGAGACTGCTAGAGATCTACGCGTGACCGGAGGCTTTAAAAGACAACAGACGCCATCTCGGGCCTTTTTTCCTTTTTCTGTCGTTCAGCTGCTGCCGAGACAGATTCTCGTCCGTTTCTGAGGTAGGTCCTCTATTTTTCTATCACACTCCCTTCTGATCTCATGATCACAGAAATGGCAATGGGGTGGTGACCGCCGTCGCCGGGTGCTTCTCTGAATGGGGACGATGCATGCCTCTTCTTCGCTAAAGCTCCCGTCCGCGGACTGGGAGTTGAAGAATCCCACTTCTGCTGGGAGGCTACTGATATCAGAGTCACCTTCTGAGGGAGCTGCTGTGAACCAAAGCGATGTCTCACTGGTCCCTGACTCGGAGTCAGACTTGCTCCTGTTGTTCATGGGTAGCCGCGATTATGTTGTCGGCCGTAAGTCATTAATGTGACGAGGATCACCGTCGACAAACACTGCTTGCTTGCTGATCACTTCAGTGATGCGTCCAAGTTCATACTGAGTGGTATATTTATCGCGCTGGTTCTTGATCCAGACAACATCCCCTTTTTCCAGCCTCCCTCCAGTTACTTTCGTCTCAGGTACTGGGTTAGTTTCTATGCTCTTCACCCTAACGTGACACCTGTACAATGTCTCGGCCGGCGCTGTAGAGGGTGATACAGCATCCTTTTGGGTCACGTTGTATAAATAAACTGCTTCAGACAGCGCACAACCCGTTCTGGCGGCGATAGTTTTGACATTCCTGTGGTTCCTAGGCACATCGGAACCGCAGATGTACACCCCAGCCATCAGCAAACTTTCTGAATTGTTCATTAGTGAAAGCGGTGCCGTTGTCAGTTTGTATCTCCGTTGGGGGGGGCGGTACATTCGAGGAAGATGCCGTATAGCTGACGGATGACTGCTGCCGAATCTTGCCGGCAGAGCGGCCATCATATCGCAAATCTAGATGGGTCGTAGTCAATGAGCGGTAGGTAATCCTCGCCGTTGTGGTGAGTAACATCTATTGCCAGCCGGCTCCAGTGGCTCTTTACATCCAGTTTTCCTTTTTCCCAACGAACAGACACTGAGTCGATGGATTGGCATGCCACGCAGCTCTCAACCATTCTTTTAACGTCTGCTTTTTGTACTTCAAGGTCATACAACTTTGCAAAATACAAGGTTCGCTTGATCCCTGGATGTCCACTTTGGTGGTGGACTTCCTTGATTCGATCAAACTAAGCAGAATACGTGGATGCGGCGCAGGCCGGTTGTATGGGTTCGATGGTTTTCTATTGAGCCGCCGTCGGATGAGCATCTCGCTTGTAGCTTTAGTTCGTACTCTGGCCCTCCCGGTAAGGGTATCCAAAATCCACTTGTGGACACAGACAGAATCATTAACAGCCGCAAGGTAGTCGACTTCCAGAGGATCGCCAAGTTTATCCTCTTGATGGCGGAATCACGCTCTGCCAGTTTTATATGCTGGGAGTCCCGTTCTGGGGGTAACCAGCGGGCATCTTCCACCATGACCCCATCATGGACTATTGATACGCCCGGCGCAAGAGAGCTCGCATCAGCCCACACACTCAGGTCCCGGCTGTTGACGCACCATCTGCCCCGTGCAGGGCCCTCTTTGCGAACTCTGGTGAGTACTTCCTCCAGCATTGTGTTGTGAGGACCGCCGTGTTCCACATCGTCCCATCCAGTGGTGATCTCAGACGCTCTCCTCTTTATGAACGTCACCGCAACACGAAGCCAGCAGCCCACAGGGATGTGTCCAACCAATTTTCCGCACCCAAAAAAATACGTTTCTTCGCATGACCCCAGGGGGCATGTCTGGGACTTCCTTTTCCCGTTTCCAATGCAGAACGCCGTCTTCTCCCCGGACCTGTAAACCGAGCACGCGTGCGCCATCCTGAAGTCTTCTCTTACTGAGAAGTCCAAATTTGTGGAGATGCTCATCTACACACGTCGCGGATAAACCCCTTCATTCACGTACACGTCATCAATATATGCAGATGTTGCCTGCCCTATGCGCTCATCCTGGGCCAGAATGGTGTCAACAATTATTTGCATAATTGATGGCGCCATGTTGAGTCCGAACCCCATACGGGTTAAGCAGTATCTCTTCCCTTTAACCAGAACTGTCTGATAAGACCATAGTGACTGGTTTACACGCACTTGAAGGTACACCTTCCGAAGATCAATCACGCACACATTAGACCCTGCTTGCCTTCATTCCCGTAATTTATCAGCACACACGTCTGAGCGGGCCGTAAAGGAGTCTAGGGTTTTTGTTTAACTCGCTATAATCGAGCACCGGCCTCACTTTTTGTTTGTTTGGCTGGACGAATGCCATTAGTTGGATTAAATACTTTGGAGACCCCAATGCCTTCTCAGTATAAGTAACCAGCCATCCATTGTCGATCCAGGTCTATAGTTCCCTATCATACTGTACGCGAGCTCCAGGGGAAATCTTGTAATCTGGCAGTCTATTGAACAAATTCTCTGGCGGTGGTTCGTCCGACCACTTCCAAGCCACAATCCAGGACTTCGTGCACTGGTCGAACTCCGCACGAGAATCAGGCTTATCTAGGGTGAGTGCCGCGCAAACGCACTCTTCGCATTGGAAGAACGTCACGTTCCCCGCTCTATCTACCACGACTCCGCCCAGCTGCACAATTGCGTCCATTCCTAAGAGTAAACCGGACCCAAATAGCTTCCTGTCCATAATCAGAGCTTGCACGACTACTACCGATGCTTATATGGATGACACCTTCTCTACAAGAGGACAACAAGCTCCCGCCTACAGTCAGCACCGGAGTTCTTGTTTTCCAAGTGTCGCAACGTTCTTTGCGCATCAGTGTCTGGGCGCAACCCGTGTCCACAAGTGCGTGGCACTCACGCCTGTTAACGCTTACACTCACCGCAGGTAGCGCCTTGTTTAATGACGATCTAGAGAGAAGACTGGCGCTATAACTCCCCCCTAGCCCTTTTCCCGGACAGACGAGAGCCAGGTGACCCGGTTTTTGCATTTGTGACATCGCGATCCGCTAGGCTTCTGGGTCGTTGACCGTGACAAAAGGCAATCACCGGCCCAATGCTTTGGGCCCCCGCATCTGAGGCAGTTAACACTTCTGGTGTTCTCGCTAGCTGTAGGCAGTGGTGTAGGTGCACATGCGACCTTTCGAGGTTGCACCGCGGTGACGACCTTCTCATCTCTGGTATCAATCAGCACGGCACGAGCCCTCTCAAGCAGCTCTTTCAATGGCAGCTTGTCCATTCGGGTTGAGGCTCGCAAAAGTCCATTTGGATGGCATGGCAATCCATTAACTAAGGCTTCCTTTATCCACCACTCTTGTAGCATTTCACCTACCAGGCGTGCTAGCTACTGCAAATCCGTCAGAAACTCATCCACGGTCTCCCCTGGCCGAAGGCGGCGGGCGGTGAACTGTTCCAATGCCGAAAACTAATCCGTCCCGTTCACCTATACAAGGCGACGCTTGATTTCCTCAAGGTCACTCCGTTGGTCCTCCGAGAGTTGCCGATACGTCTCACGAGCCACACACTTCAGCCGCAGCGGCAGTACTCGCTCCATCTTGGTTACCTCGCACAGCTCACACGTTAAATCTACATCCTCTAGCCATTCTACTATTGGAACGTCCGTTGCTGCACCACTGAACTCGGGACTAGTCGGAGATCACTGGCATAGAGCCATGATTAGAATACAGCGTAAATAGCTTGTATCAGTAGTCTTTGTCTAACGCAAATCAACAAAACTTTTTGGTTAAAGCGTCAAGCAGAGGTTCGCTAGTCACAAATTGAGTCGAAGAGGGTTCGTTGTTCACAACACAAGATACACGTCGACGTTCTCTGTTCGCATGTCTTAAACGGTTCTCCTCCTTCTCCCAGCGACTCGCCTTTTATAATGTTTTGTGCACAACCAATTTGCATATACCACACGAGACTGCTCGAGATTTACGCGTGACCGGAGGCTTTAAAAGACAGCATCTGCCATCGTGTCCTTTTTTTTCTTTTTCTGTCTTTCAGCCTGCTGCCAAGACAGATTCTCGCCCGTTTCTGAAGTAGATCCACTCTATTGCAAGCTGTTTATATATTTGCTTTGGCTCGAAATGGACACTGCAGAAAAACTCGGACACGGATATGGTTTTTTTATAAACCATATCCGTGTCCGAGGTATTTGTACTTACAGGAGAAAATATAGAGAACGATAATTGTAGTACTTAATGCTGTATTATAAGACACGTCACACTGTTACATGATAAGGGCTGTCCCCTTTTCATGTAAGTATAAAAATATAGAGATTTAGTAAAAATGAAAATAAAATGAGAGAAAACGAGAATCGAACACTGGAGATAAGTTTTAAAGAACAATAGGTTTAAATGGAATGTCCAAATGGAATGACAAAATAAATAATAAACAAACTATTAATTATTAGAAAGAATGTGGATAATAAAATATGGGTTAAATGAATTAGATTTGTAGGTTGAATTCCTTTGTGAAAACAACAAAGGAAAAAAATGGGAAATCAGAATGTTCGGAAACGTGCAAGTCGCGCATATTGATGGCACGTGAATTGTGGTCACGTTGGCCGGATATGCATGGATTTCTCAATATCGGAAGTGAGAGTTAGTTAGTTAGTTAGCGAGAAGTCAGAAGAAGGGAGGCAGAGAGTCAGAGTCAGACGAGAGTTTGACCAGGGAAGAGAAGGTTCAGTTCGAACCTTGGCCTCTGGAAGCGAGAGGGATTTAAACAGAAAAAGATGTAAAGAAAGAACCTTTGAATTTCTGAACGCAAAGCCACCAACCTGTCAGTGGAAGAATAAATGCTCATCATGTTTTTATAAATGCCGTCTCCTGTGTCCATCATTACATGAAAAAGGTATTGTCTATTTATGTGTAAAAATCATGTGAAATTCATCATCCCAAAAATATGTGTTAGAAAATATGTGTCTATTTATGTTATATAAACACTCCCGTTCATATGAACTGTCAAAGCATAAATGCCAACCTGTCAATCCATCGGCATAAATGCCAACCTATCGGTCTGTCTATCTAGATATGAAAACATCTTCTCAAAATGTATTTATATGCAATCTCTCTCATTTATAAACTTTCACTCTCTCTTATTTATATCTGTTAATGTCTTACAGTATGAATACTTACAGCATGAACTACCTAAGACTTTCATCTCTCTTAAGGCTCTTATCCTTACTAATAAGAACACTTAATAATAATAATAATAATAATAATAATAATAATAATAATAACAATAATAGAACAACGTAACACCACGCCTCGGGAATATTACCGCTCAGTATATTTATACCGTTCGAAAGAGTTCATATATTTCATGCGGATGCGCTCTCATGACACGCGCTTTCCAAGCCTTTTTGCAGCGGGAAAAATTGTTAACACCTTTTGTGGAGAAAGAAGTGGCTTACCGTTAAAGCGGCTGCGCGTTTCTGCATGCAAAGCACAAATTGAGAATCAAGATGGCGCCCGCATGCGTTTATGTGGAAAAAAGTCTTGTGGAATGTCGGGGAATCTCGGAGAATCTCGTACCTTGATTCCATAAATAACGAGGAAAGGAAAGCGGGAGGACAGACGATTTTTAGTCACTAAAGCGAACGGACGTGTGTAAAAGAAGAGGTAGAAGAAAAGAGTGTGAAACAAACAACGACTCGGTTGAAAGTAGAGTTGTAACGAATACAAGCTATTCCGGCATGACGTCAATATTTGACCCCAAGCTAATTCCCCTGTCTGATGTCAGTAGCACTGATCACTCAGTGCAGGAATGGGTGGAAAAAGCAGAATTAATATGTCAGCTCAGTGGGGTGAAGCGTATGGAATGCGTGGTCCCAATGCGCCTCACTGGGCGAGCATATGAGTATACCAGCAGTTGGCTGATGAGAAAAGAGATTTTGCCTGCATCAAGCGCACCCTTTTTACAGCATTTGCGTTCGATCCAGTTACTGCATGGAAGGAATTCATGGCCCGAAAATTACATCCCGGGGAAACGGAAGATTTGTATCTGGCTGAGCTAAAAAAGCTATCGGTCCTTTTTGGAGGGATGTCAGACACAGGCTTGGTGTGCGCCTTTGTTGCAGGATTACCTAAGAATGTGGAAGATCTGCTCCATGCCTCATCCCAAGGACATATCGGAAGTATTGGCGCGGGCACGAGCAATACTAAAGAAAATCCCTAACACTATAGACCAAGCGGCAGCTGTACAACCATCACAGGTTGGATTGCAGGATCTGGGCGCAGCTACAACCTGCTATAAGTGTGGAGGACCCAACCATTTGGCCCGTGATTGTCTTTCGTCACGTCAATCAACTCGGAAACTTGACGGGCCGCAGTGCTACAAGTGCAAAAAAACGCGGACACCTGGCCCGCACATGTCCGGGAAACGGACAAGAGGAAGAAGCTACAGCGCCAGTCTTCTCCCCAGATCATCATTGAGCAGGGCGCTACCCACTGTAAGCAAAGACATTAATGGAAGCGAGCGCCTCGCGCTTGTGGACACTGGGTGCACCCAGACTATCGTAAGCAAGATATGCTGTGCCACTTGGAAAGCAGAGAGAATTCCGGTACTAACTGTAGGCGGAGTTCTACTAGCCCATTGTGGGGTGAGCATTATCTGCGCAAGCATCAACGACGGGCCTGCAGTAGCCGAGTAGCCGTGCGAGCCCTGGTTGTGGAGGGAGAGCTTCTCGGGTACGACCTACTCCTGGGTATGGACTTGATTACACAACTGGGTGGAATTACTGTGGGCAGAACCGGCAAGGTACAGTTCTCCCGATGTGAGGAACATGTTTGTGCTGCCATAACTCTCGACGAGCCTGACTTTCATGCAGAGTGTGATAGAAACACCAATGCATTGAAGGCGTCTTGGAAGTGGTCAAACGATCAGCCACCAATATCCTTGCGGAACCGGTTATCGGAATATCCCCCACCCACGTGGCTAAGGTAACAGTATGAAAAAGAACTGCAAACGTGGATCGACAATGGCTGGATTCTTCCATACCCAGAGGATGAGATTGGCCCCACGCGAGGGCTGATTCCCTTGATGGACGTCGTACAAGAGACCAAACAAAAGGTCCGCCCCATCCTAGACTACCGTGAGCTCAATGAGCATGTCGACCCATATACGGCAAGGGCTGATGTGTGTGCACTCAAATTAAGGGAGTGGCGACAGCAGGGATCGAACGTGGCAACTCTAGACCTACGCAGGGCCTATCTGCAAATACGCATTGAGAAGAAATTGCGGCCATTTCAGACTGTGGAAATTAGAGAAACCCGATATTGTCTAACCAGGCTAGGGTTCAGTCTAAATGTGGCACCAGGCATTATGGCAGCAATCATGCATGCTATCCGGCAGCAAGATGAGGCAGTGCAACAGGCAACATCCTCATATATCGATGATATATTCGTCAATGAGAGCCTCATGTCAGCGCAATCGGTTAGAATGCACTTTGAGAGTTTTGGACTGACATGTAAGGAGCCAGAGCGTCTGTGCGATGGAGCAAAAGTTCTCGGCCTGCACGTGTGCAATAGCAAGGAGGGACTTTGCTGGAGAAGAGGAAGTCGGGTCCCGAAGTTCCCATCAAACATCACTCGACGAACAGTGTTTTCGCTTTGTGGAAAGATGGTAGGCCATTTCCCTGTGTGAGGTTGGCTCAGGGTGGCCGTGGCGGCCATAAAAAGACGTGCAACAGCCGTGTCGTCGGGATGGGACGATGCAGTACACGATGTCACCCTAAGGAGCATGCTGACAGAGACTGTGTCCAGGGTGACCAGCGATGACCCCGTTCAGGGAAAGTGGTGCATCAGCGGGAATGAGTTCACGGTCTGGGTGGATGCTAGTTCACTGGCCATTGGAGTTGCCCTGGCAGTTAATGATTCCATTATTGAAGATGCCTGTTGGCTTCGGCCAGAGAATGATTCGAGGCACATAAACCTGGCCGAACTTGATGCCACATTGAAGGGCGTTAACTTGGCGCTTCAATGGCAAGCCAAGGTTCTACATATCATGACTGACTCGGCATGCACTCATCGGTGGATAACCAATGCATTAAGTGGAAGAGCACGGCTGACGACACGAGCATCGAGTGAGATGTTAATTCGAAGACGGCTTGCCACCTTGGTCGACACCATCACAGAGTACGACCTTACTGTGGACGTAGTGTTGATCAGGTGTGCGCTCAACAGAGCAGATGCTCTGACAAGAGTCCTTCAACGATGGCTTCTGGCTGGTGCTCGGAGAGATTCTGATAATCTGCAAAACACATGTGCAGCAGTTGTGTGTAATGTGGATGCAGCGCGCATCATGGACATTCAACGACAGTGTAGACATCCTGGCATCAAGCGGACACTGTACTTTGTCAAGATGATTGATCCAGGAGTAGAAAAATAAGATATCCGAAGAGTGGTGGAAAGCTGCGAGGCCTTCCAATCCATCGACCCAGCTCCAGCACGATGGAAGAAAGGGGAGTTGGGAGTGAGTGGTAAGTGGCAGAGAGTGGGCATGGACATCACACACTACGGTGGCAACCACTTTCTTACCCTCATCGATTGTGGACCTACACGTTTCACAGTCTGGAGACTCCTCGGGCGCCAGGACTCTTGCAACATTATTCGCCAGCTCTCATCCGTGTTCTGTGAAAGAGGTGCGCCCGATGAAGTGCTGACGGACAACGACCCAGCCTTTTGCAGCCATCAGATGAGGCAGTTCTTACAAGAATGAGGTGTGCTTATGTGCCTTCTAGCAATGGTATAGCTGAGAGAATCCATCGCAGCATCGAAACAATTGCAGCCAGGAAGCAGTGCACCATCGCAGAAGCTGTGTACTGGTATAATCTCATGCCAAAGGATGGCGTCTCTCCAGGAACGGCGCCTGCAAACGCAATCTATCAGTACCGCGTCCGAGAAAAAGGAATCCACCCCGATACAACTGTGGCCACTGAGATAGAACGGGATCGATATGCCAAAGGGTATGCTGTCTGGGTGAAGCCGCCAGGAAAACGATGTACTGACAAGTATAACCGGGGCACAGTGACCGATGTGGTGAGTCAGCAGTGTGTCCAGGTTGATAGCGTACCCCGTCACGTTAGGGACCTACGGCCGGCAACACATGTACCACATCCAGTGGACGATGAGAGTGACTCTGACTCTGAGACGAGTGGGCCATCGCTTTGGTTTGCACCATCACTATCAAGCAGTGACTCTGATATCAGAAGCCTCCACGGAGATGAAGCCTTGCCCGACCATCAGGCGGTGGATGAGAGCGCACGCGAAGACGAGAGCAGCACTGTCCCCCTTCACAGAAGCACCCGACGGCGGCGATCGCCACCCCCTGCCGTCTCTGTGATCATGAGATCAGGGGGGAGTGTGGAGAAAGAAGTGGTTTTCCGTTAAAGCGGCTGCGCGTTTCTGCATGCAAAGCACAAATTGAGAATCAAGATGGCGCCCGCATGCGTTTATGTGGAAAAAAGTCTCGTGGAATCTCGGGGAATCTCGGAAAATCTCGTACCCTGATTCCATAAATAACGAGGAAAGGAAAGCGGGAGGACAGACAATTTTTAGTCACTAAAGCGAACGGATGTGTGTAAAAGAAGAGGTAGAAGAAAAGAGTGTGATGAACGAAACAAACAACGACTCGGTTGAAAGTAGAGTTGTAACGAACACACCTTTTCCGCTTCGGTCAGTAGTCGGTAGATCATTGAATTTGCTCTTCCTGTTCGACCCTCGCTACTTTGGTGTTGATTAGAGTTGATCGCATTTGAACGCCTCTCTAATGGCATCGATCGGTTCTTCTTCTACTGGTAATATGTCGCTAGTGTCATCTAAATGACGTATTTTAATAGGGTTTGGTGTTGTTTATGCTGTAGAATTTGTATGATATACCCCATATGTTGAAGTGTTTACAATTTGTTTAAATGTCTGCGTTTCTTTAGAATTATCATCCACCACGTTTATACAAAAAACAAAACAAAAAACAAACAAACAAAAACAAACTAAAATGTTAAAAGCTGGTATTGTCGTACTTGTGAATCCTACTTGCGGCTAGTGTTAGTATTGTTTTTCTTTGCGTTTTCCTTAACGCTTCAACCTTGTTTCGTTTACTATTCGAAAAAAACTTTTTTGGTGCACCTATGTTTGTAACATTTGAATTTTCTACTCAAGTTTTAATTGTTCGCGTCGCAGCAACGTTATTTCTTGACGCCGTTTCGAATTATATGCGCTATTCATTTAAACGTCTTCCTTGATTTGCCTGTTCGTTGTATTTCATATACAGCTTCATTTTTTTGTATAGTACGTTTTCGCTGCTTGAACTTTCTTAAATGCACAGTTTTTTTTTCTGGTTAATAGATTCCAAAGGTTAAAAATGTTCACCCAGTCCGCCCCAAATAAACTTCACGGGCTTTTCTAGAACCACAACTTTCAATTTTTTTAAATGTACCGTTTAAGTTTACTGTTAAAAAATATCGCCATTAAAATTAATTTTGTTGCTTATCACCGTGCAAGCTAACTTTAATTAAAATTCGGTTCGTAAAGTTTCTTCCATGTATGTAACTTAGTTAAAAGATCAGATCCAGCGTCGAACTAAAATTTTACTGCTGTATTAAGCATTTTTACTAATAAGTACTTAAGGTGTGACTTTTCGAGGAATCTTGTAAGGCGGATTCTCTACTTGATTTTCTTTTATTTCTACAATACAAACTGAAATGACGATCCGAAGTAAATATTGTTATGCAAAATCGAATGTATAAGTAATAAATGGGATTGATATTCTGAATGAATAGAATACAATGGCCATGTTGCATGAAACAAAGTATCATTCAATATTGTTCGGTTAATATGAAACAGTTTACAAAGTTGCTAAAAGAAGTCAAACGAGAAGGAGCGTTAATTGATTTTGGAGGTTGTTGGCGAAACGAAATATGCGACATTAGTAGAATATGTAATAATATCCCGGTAATGACAGGGGTAGTGAGAGTAGACAATTAATAGAGGGTAAGTTACCGTGCTCAATAAATGTAATGGGAAAATGCGCATAATTTATTACGTGTAGAAGAGATATAATTAGTACAAAATAGTAGCTCGAGTATCTAATCACAATAGTCTAATATTTAACAGGAAAACAACATAAAACCATTTAAATAGTTGTATAGCGGGTACAGATTGAAGAGACATATAACTGGGACTTAGAACAGGGATAACGATTTATTTATATTCTTGGTACATCATTACGACTGTGATGATAATGCTTTTTATCATATTAGATTACGGGGTTGAGATATTTATACAGTTCTTGTTAACGCAAAGGAGGGGAGATATATTACTAATGATGGTGAAGGCGGGCAATTAATACTTGAAGGAGATTATACAAATATTCATCGACGATTATGATAGAAAAACACATTTACTTTCCAGTTGTAATGACCACACAAAGACAAACAGTTACAAAATATAGATATTGATTCTTTTATTCATCAGCCGGCTGATTGATGGCTCAGGAATTCAAGCTTGCTTGACCCCATGCTTTACTTTTCTCCCTTCGCCAGTAAGGGCATCAGCTTCACTAAGTCGTTGTCCGACTTTCGTATGTAAGTGACTCTATCACTGTGACTGTGATTGCTTGATCGCTTCTAACTTTCAACTCTGACCTAATATATTGAGAATATCCTTTCTTTATTACGTCAGAAGCGTGGTCAACCAACCTGACTTTATCACATTTCAATTTACCCGTGCCCTTTGCACATATATATCCACACCTCTGATAAACAAAAGAAATTCGTAAATTAAATTGTATCATTTAACCTATTTGTCATATAAAATTTTCAACTTTGTTATTGTCCATTCTTTTAACTGACATATTTTTAATATCCAGTTATTTCTAAAAGAATGGACAATCGCTCTATCTTTGACAAAATAAATAATATCTGACATAAATAATATTTAGTTATTTGCGTAAACAATGCGAATCGTTTTGCATTCCTAGGATTTCAATATCTAATATCTTTTAACACTTGCCTACTGGGTTCGATTCTAGCCTTTTCATAACATCATTTTCAAACTTATCTAGTCTTATAACAGAGCTGAGAGAGATGCAAATTCATTATTGAAGGAATGTGTAATACAGTTCTTTTACATCAGAGGGGAGATACTTCATTTATGATGGAAAAGGGGGCAGATCATTAATACTTGGAGGTTGTACAATGTTCATTGAAGCTTATGATAGACAAAACATATTTACATTTCAGTTGTAATGACGACAGACGAAGACAAACAGTTACAAAATATAGATGGCGATTCTTTATTCATCAGCCGGCTGATTGATGACTCAGGAATTCAAGATTGTATGGCTACATGTTCTAATCTTCTACCTTTTCCTCCAAGAGCATCAGCTTCAATAACTCACTGTCCGACTCTCGTCTCTAACTGACTCTATCACTCTCTTACTTCGAACCCTGCCACAATATATTGAGAATCTCCTTTTATGACGTCAGCGGTGCGGTCAACCAATGTGACTTTATCAGGTTTCAATTCACCTCCGCCTTTTGCACATGTATATACACACCTCTGATAAACAAAAGAAATCCGTATAGTGTATAATTTAACTGATTTCTTACATAACATTTTCAACTTTTTTATTGTCCATTCTTTTAACTGACATTTTTAATATCCAGTTATTTCTTAAAGAATGGTCATTCTTTAGTGTTCGGTAAATATCAAACGGTTCACAAAGCTGCTAGAAGAAGTCAAAACGGAAATAAGTGTTAATTGGTTTTGGAGGTTATTGACTGTTCTTTATAGGTAGAATAAACTGTTGGCAAAACGAAATATGTAACATTTGTAGAATATGTAATAATAGCTCGGTAATGACAAGGGTAGTGAAAGTAGACAATTAATAGAGGGTAAGTTACCGTGCGCAAAAAATTTAATTAATATTTAACATAAAAACAACATAAACCATTTAATTCGTTTATAGTATGTCTCTTGCATTCTTCTTTTACCCTGATCTTTAGCATTACTCAGCTTTAATGCAAAAACGCAAAATGCAATTGATGGATGATGGGGAAGTAGAAGGAAGACAATTCTCGATCTTGTCTGCAAGAATATCTTTAAAACTGTAACCCCAGGTGAATCCATCATTTTTTTTTCAAATACATAAATACAACAGAAGGGTGGGGAAAAGGACTAGACCTTATGATGGCAAGAGAGTGTAAGAAAAAGTACAGAGGGAGTAAAAAAGGAGACGGACAGTTTGAGGTAGAGAAAGAGTGGTGGTAGCAAGGAAAGTAAATTTGAAAATAAAGATGCTATCCGCACTGTTTATACTCTTCTATTTTATTGTTTATGGCCCGAGCCACCTCCCCTCCTCGAATAATATAAAATATATACGGCAAAAAAGTAAAACTTATGTGGAAAACCGGCACCAAAAGAATTGATAAAAATCTTTGATTTTTCCCTAGACGGAAATTAACTTTATTGTTCACAACGGCATAGTCAACCCTTTCCAAAGATTCCATTCTTCGTTTCATTTATTGCATTCGTGAAAAACGCCGACTCCTAAACGGCAACAAGTCGACTGCAAGTCTGAAAAAAATCGGTGCTGATAACTGATTTCTCCTCTCTCTCTCTCTCTCTCTCTCTCTCTCTCTCTCTCTCTCTCTCTCTCTCTCTTTTCTTACTCTGTCTCTCTTTCTCCGTCTGTCTGTCTGTCCGTCTCTCTCGCTCTCTCTCTCTCTCTCTCTCTATATATATATATATATATATATATATGTGTGTGTGTGTGTGTGTGTGTGTGTGTGTGCGTATTTGTGTCCGTATTTGTGTGCGTAATGTTCAGAAGTGTTGATAAGAAATCAATAAAGTGCTCGATCGCAAACGTAGGAGATAAATACAGATTATTTATCGAAAACTATGTTACATATCTCAGAGAAATACAATGGTCTCGTGACGTAAACTTATATTTTACTATTTAATATGCCGTTTACAACCAATTTAAACCGGAAATGTGTCACAAAATAAAAACAAATAAAACTCCATTATAGCATTATTTGTTTTAATTTCATGAGCCCCTAATAAATAAATTGGGGGTTTACACCTTTTTACTGGTAAAATAATCAATCTACTTCAATGAAATTATGGTAGCTCTCTAAAAACTGTTTTGTAATTATATATATATATACATATATATATATATCGTAGTAAGTTATAAAATATATATGGTAATTAAGCTACGCAGAATATTCCGCGTTTCATTCATTCTAGGATTCGTCAGGCTTATGCATAAGTTTTATTTCGGTTTCGATTCAAGCTAATGCACCCAAGTTATATGGATATATATTTTTTATTTTTGAAATCGCAAGTTTAGAATATATAAAGGTCGATAGAACATAAACTCTAATATAATATATAAAAAATCTGCAAGAATTAAAGCATCATATTTAAGCGTACTTTTCTACCGGGTTTTGCCGAGCGTTCGTGCTAACTTAGATAAACACTTTTGAAGTTTTAACAAAAGAGCTACAATAATATACGCGCGTCTCCATTTACACTGAACATCTACAGAATTCCAACATCAATATATTACATATAAATGAGTCCCGTGTGGAATTTCCACAGGTCCCGCTTGTATATAAAATTGCTGACGTTGATAGTGACTCAATTATTATTAATTATATATAGGCCAAGGCCATTTAAACTGGCATTGCCACAAGATGTCAACACCACGAGAATTAATTCTTAAGTGAACATAATATGAAATTACAATAGAAAAATACTAGCATGAAAAGTAATGTGGTTAAGCTTAAACATGGAAAAAAAGGACAATATAATCTAGTTAAAAAATATGATAAATTTATAACTTAAAATATGGCAGCGTTAAGAATTAATTCTAAAAAAATGATTGTAAAAATAATTCTTAATGCTTCAATATTTTAAGTTATAAATTTATTATATTTTTACTAGAATAGCTTGTCCTTTTCTTTCAAGTGTTTAAGCTTAACCATATTACTTTTCCTGCTTGCATTTTTCTATTGTAATCCATGATTTTTCAGGCTTCCAGAAAATTCACTTGTTCTTTGTTTGATTTCAGTCTTATTTTTTTGCCCCCATAAACATAATATACACATATGTATAACAATGCACGGCACTCGTCTGCTTTCATTCTCTCTGTTTCACTTGTATCTTCTTATTTCACGAGAGTGGTTAATTAGTGGAAATAGTAGTCGCTGGAGCGACGTCGTTGCTATGGAAACTTTTCATAAAAAAATATCGCTCACCTCTTTACGAATTTTTACGATTTTGACCACCAGTAAATTCATCGTAACTTTTGTTTTACTGAACGAAAATTGAGAATTTTCTCCCAGTATAGCTGAGAAGACGATGTATAAACTGTGATAATTCTTTGCAATTTGGTCGAAAAATGAATTAGCAGTGAAGCCTTAGAGCAGTTCTAAATAACTAAAACTGCCACTTAACCATATATTTGCAAACAATACTGTGTTTGAATGATAAATAAGATAGTGCGTGGCTAGTAGTATTTCGAAACAGTTTTTTTTTAAACATCACGTGTTTATTTAGTGTAAACTATGTGATACTTGTACAAAATTAAACATAATTTAAAGACAAAAATGATAGAAAAATATGTATGGTGTACGGACCTATCAGAGAATGGTAATATCATACTAAAAATCACGTAACTTGATCAATTTCTTTTAATAAAAAATATGAATAAGCAAGCGTTTGTGTTTTATCCGCCATATTGTTTTTAAATAAGAGATACAACTTAATTCGAACTACTGAGATCGGAATAAGCATCCCAATAGATAAATTAACTACTAAAATCGCAAAAAATGATGTTCTATATATAAAACACACTATTGCATAAATTTAGGTGATTTTTGGAATCTAAAATTTTCGTTATATATAAAGATTTTTCTGTATTTTTTTATTTTGTTGAATTCTCGGCACTAACTGAAAGGGTAACTTAAGTTATCACGTTGACTTTACTGTAGAAATTAAAAACGCATATTATTATTTTTCTAGCAGTAAAAAGAGTTAGCAAGAGAAATAGTTTGTGGTGTAGTCGGCAAAAAAAAAAACGGTTTTGAATTAGCAGCAGGAGCGAGCTGTAATACATTGGAGCTTCTACAGTGTTAGGGTTAAGCTTCAGCATCATTTCCATTGTTCAATTAACATATTGAATGGGCAGACATTGTTGTAGACTCGTTCAAGTAACTCTATATGAAGCATGCACGTATTTAAATTATATATCACTGAATAGAATAAAAACTTTAATAATATTTTGATGAGCTGATAGAACATGTTTCTTTTTTACTGGGGAAATATCTCAAAGTAGAAAAAGAAAAAAAAAAGGAATGTATGAAACTTCGTTTAATTTGGATAATCTCTTTTTTTCTTTCGTTGATTAATTAACCCCAATTAAATAAAATCAATTATTTGTCGGTGTTTCTTATCAGTTACTTTGTTTCGATATACGCAATTAAATTAGCGGGGTCTATGGAAATTCCACAGTGGCATCTTTCATATGTAATATATTGCTGCTAGACATTCTATAGACGTTCAACGTGAATGGAGACCACGTGATATTATTGTAGCCTTTTTGTTAAAACTGTAAAGTATTAATCTAAGTAATGTGGTTAGTATATAGTATATAAATCTTTTATTAAGGTTTCTCTCCAATATCTTTATAGGTGTCTGTGGCATGTTTCTATTGCCTTGACACCGGTCGCGAACGGAAACTGCAGGATATCATTATACCATCCTTAGAAAGAACATATACTACATTTTCTGCTCCAATGTGCTAAGAATGGAATTGTGCTCAACACCGACAAATTCCAATTCTGTCAGGATGTCGTACAATTTGGAGGCCTCCAGATAACTTCTTCAGGAGTGACCCCTTCTGAGTCCATGATACAAGCGATACAGGATTTTACAGTCCCAAGGACAATTACTGATACCAGATCATGCTTTGGGCTTGTCAACCAAGTAGCCTGGGCATATTCACTGGGTCCAGTTATGGTGCCTTTTCGGGACCTCGTTAAACAAAACTCCAAATTTGCTTGGAATCAAAACCTTGAAGACGCATTCAAAGATTCCAAGCGAGTTATAATTCACCTAGTCCAGAAGGGGGTTGCAACATTTGACAAAGACAGAGCAACTTGCCTTGCTCCAGATTGGAGCAAAGAAGGAATGGGCTTCCTACTCCTACAAAAACATTGCCAATGTACCATAGAAAAAGCCCCAATCTGCTGTTCCGAAGATTGGCATCTGATATATGCCGGCAGCAGATTTTGCACGGATGCTGAGCGCAGATACGCACCAATAGAAGGTGAGGCAGCAGCAATAGCATGGGCATTGGAGAAATTCCGTATGTTCGTCATGGGTTCTCCAAACATCATAGTGGTGATGGATGGCTCTCGTCTGGGTGAGGCCCCGTGTTTTGACAAGCTTCTGGGTTTGACCTTTACTCCTGATCTGAAATGGAACACGTACATCAAGTCTGTTGCCAAGGTCGCTGGAAAGATGGTGGGATCCTTCTACCGCTCCAGAAGATATCTCACTACTGATGCAATTCTCTATCTATATAAAAGCCAAGTACGGCCAAGGATGGAATACTGTTGCCATATCTGGGCAGGAGCTGCCAAAAACAGCCTATCATGCCTTGACAGAGTACAAAATAGACTTCGTGGTTTAGTGGGGGATGCCCTTTTCTCTACCCTGCAACCCCTCTCCCACAGAAGAGACGTTGCGAGCCTATCCTTGTTTTATCGTTATTTTCATGGCAGGTGCTCGTCTGAACTCCAATCCCTGGTCCCCCCTCGCCAAACTTTCACGAAAATGACTCGTCTAGCTGAATCCACTGTGAAAAATTTCCCCCACTCTATATCTGTGCCTAAATCAAAACGCGGATTTCATGAGCAAAGCTTCTTTCTTAGAACTGCACGCCTGTGGAACTCTGTTCCGTCTGCCTGCTTCCCTCCGGACTACAACTTGGATGTCTTCAAGTCTAATGTTAACAAATTCCTAATGAACCGCCCCCTAATTAAACACTTCATAAAATCTCCTCACTAACGTGATGTACTTGCAATAACCCTTATCCCTGAGTGGTTTCCGGGCCTTGATAAGTGGTGATCACTGTGTAAAAAAAAAAAAAAAAAAGAATAGACCATGAACCGCTGAAGGGGATATTTGGCGATCGTGATCTGAGCAAGATCCAAACCCCCCGGCTCTTTAGACTAAAGGAAAGACCCTGAGATACAGATTTACCATACAGCATTGCCCCGGGAAGTGGCACAGAGGCCCTGATGCAGTTTCCCGCCACCCAGTGGCGATGGTGCAAGCCCTCCTCGATGTATTTCCAACAAAACCCTCTCAAATGGATATACTGGAGTCGAACAACATAAGCAACATAACAGAGTCGACAGCCTTAATAGCAACATTTGAAGACAGCAGTAATATAGCCATGATATCACCAGACCTAATTCGTTCAGCAGGTCGTGGCGATCAACAATATAACAAATTAATAGACACAATACAGCAAGGCTCCCAAAAACGCGTAACCTCACTGCGCCCGAAATCCGTGAGTATTGGGAGATGAAGCACCGCCTTAGCACTGACAATGGTTTAGTATTGTTGGATCGAAGGATCGTCATCCTCAAAACACAACGAAAAAAGGTCCTACACTGCCTGCATTCTGCACACCAAGGAGTAGTCGGCATGAAAGTACGTGCCAACGAATCGGTGTACTGGCCAGGGATGGATGCATCAATCCGCAGTATTAGAGCGAATGGCATGGTATGCTCAACCATCGCACCTAGTCAACCAAGGGAGCCTATCATTCTAACACGATCCCCAGAGTGGCCATTCCAACAAATCGTCATGGATATTTTTATATTGGAGATCACACATACCTTGCCTGCGCAGATAGGCTAACTGGTTGGCTAATTTTATACCGCCTAGAATCAGGTCACACTACTACAACCAAATTGATGTCCATATGCCGACAACTGTTCCAAACATATGGTGCCCCAGAAGAACTCAGCACCGATGGCGGCCCACCTTTCACTTCCAGCACGTTCCAAGAATTTCTGAAAACATGGTGTGTTAGGCCCAGATTATCTTCTGTTGCGTATCCCCAATCCAATGGCAGGGTAGAGCTCCAAGTAAAAACTGCAAAGAGGATTGTGAAAGGAAACACAGGCCCCACGGTTCCTTGGACAATGACAGTGTTGCCCGGGCCATCTTGCAGTATCGGAATACCCCAATCCAAAGCATTGGCCTATCACCGGCCCAATTATTACTTCACCGTCGACTACGTGACTCCATCCCATCACAGCCAATCCTCTACAAGCCTCATCCTGAATGGGTGTCAGCGGCACAACATCGCGAGGAAATGCTCCACCACCGCAATGCAAAAATAGTAGAAAGATACAATAAATATACCCACAACCTTCCACCATTACAAGCTGGTGACATTGTAGCCATCCAAAATCCAGTCAATCGCAGATGGAACACAACGGGCAAAATCATCAGTTCCCTACCAGATCGACAATACCGAATCAGGGTTAACGGATCCGGAAGGATCACACTTAGGAACCGCCGTTTCCTCAGAAAATGCGAACTTAAGCCTACACCAACCCCAATACCAAGTGCAGCACTAGGACCAACAATTCCCTCAAGCGATACTACATTCTTGCATATCCCACTATCTCCCTGTAATAGCACATACACAGCAACCAAACCCCAACAACAAACCACACATATATCCCCACGCTTTCGATCAAGGATTCCCCGAGCTCTTTCTAGGTTACTACCACACAACAAACTAGGCCTAAAAGAGAGATACACCTCTCACACAACCCAGCCTTCTCGTGGGGGGGAAGAGGGGAGATGTAGAATAATCAAAAGAACTGTGTTAGTCAATAACACACAACAGCAACAACAACAATAATAATAATAGCAGCAACACTTACCAAGGGTTCAGCTCATGCACAAGACAGACATCAGATTGATCTGGACTGATGGCTTGTATTTATGTACAAGCATATCCAATCAGGTGATTCAGCCAATCACAATCCAAGGAATAGACTGGCCCATGTGTGCACAATGGAATCTCCTATTGTGTCATAAATAGTTCTCCTCTTTCATGAGAAGTAACTTTAGTCTTTGTCAAGTTATCCACAACTTGAACGCTGACCAAAAGTCCACTACACAATCCAACAATTGTAGCCTTTTTGTTAAAACTGTAAAGTATTAATCTAAGTAATGTGGTTAGTATATAGTATATAAATCTTTTATTAAGGTTTCTCTCCAATATCTTTATAGGCGTCTGTGGCATGTTTCTATTGCCTTGACACCGGTCGCGAACGGAAACTGCAGGATATCATTATACCATCCTTAGAAAGAACATATACTACATTTGGATCCCAGCCAGAAGACCAGGAAGGTATATTTTAGTTTCACGTACGACCCAACAGCGCCACCATTTTTATCTTATTTTAATTTTTTTACATTGCGTGTTCGGTGATCATATTTATTTAAAATAGAGAATAGAAGGTGATAAAATACTACGAACATTAAATTAGCATATCTATATACTAATTTAATGTCCGTAATATTTTATCACTATATATCCCTTCTTTTTAATAAAAAGGATCTCCCGATCGAATAATTTATAATCTGAAAGCCGTGACAAACGTACGTAATTACGTTAAAAGTACTCCGGCATTGATATATACATTACTCTTTTTATTTTGAAGAGGAATGGCAATGCCACTTGTTCGTATAGACGTACAATATAAGAGTTGAACACGGTCAGTACTAAATGGGTGACCATTTGGGACTTCCAGGTGTTGTATGTGCTCTCCGCTTATCTCAGCATTGTTTCCAGTCGTCGTGGACTTCACTTTTCCACTGGATTCAAACAGTGCCGATGAAGGAGAGGTGTGGTTTGAGATTGCGCAAGCCTTGCCTCACAATTTCATGTGCATCTTCCCCTACAGTGGATATCCTTTCTCTTTCGAGACTGAACGGAGGCATCGAATTGCAATATACAAAAATTAATAGTAAGCAGTTAAAATGTCTCCGAACATTTTAGGTGAAGAATGAGTTCTTTTATCTCTGATGAGATTTGAGCGGACATGTATATATTGGCTTGTTGTTTGCGCTTGGGAAATGATGTGATTATGTTTAAGCCAGCGACACACGCATGCATGATTATAATGTGTTTAATGTGTCTGTGAGCGATCAAGAGGCAACCAAAAAAACAAACAAACAAACAAAACAAAACAAAACAAACAAAATAAAAATAAAACAAAGTCTTTTGTACATACATTGCGAAGTTACAGCTCTTACTTCTCCGATCGCTTTTCCATACGTGGTCATTTATATTCTATTAAAGTAAAGACCAATCTATTCATGCCAGGAAACGCAATTGAAACTTGCGAAGATTTTCAAGGTTTTACTGGGGAGATATTTTTTGTTGACAAGGGATGGAGGGACTAGCTAACTTTTAAAAAAATATTCTTGTTCTACTTGTGGATTGAGAGACAAAGACGGCAGACATCGGGGTTACATTCTCTTTACATTCTCAAAAGAACATCACCTCTCTTGTTTCCTGACTCTAGAAACTGCTTTCCCCAGAACTCCTGACGGAATATCCATGCAGTATTACTCGACACATGCATGTCTAACGCGTGTTGTAACGAGAGGTAACCCTTGACCCTCTCATTTCAATCACGCCAACTACAGATGCGTCTCTCTCCGTTTTCCACCAAGTTAACCTGATATATGCAAATGTAATCTCGCCGAATGTCCTATTAGTTAACATAAGCTATATACACTGGCGTATGGTCCTGGTATATAATAGCTAGTGTTGATTGAAGAGAACTTTTGGCCCAGAAGCCATGGCAAAATTACTACTATCATTATTTTGCATTGCACAGCTATGGGAACAAGTGAGAATAATTAAGAGTATCAGTTACGTTTCTCTCTGCTGGCCGTGCATACAGTGTTCCTTTTGTTGACAGTACCTGAAAAGTGATCGGATCTCAGAAAAAGTGATCGGCTCCCAGAAAAAAAAGCTATTTCTGATTACTTTGATGTTACTAACTTCGTTGATTTAAATTATTAAACAATCAAACTTAATTATTTATAAAAAAATAATTTTGTTACTGCTGTTGTTGAGAATCGTTCATTTCGTTCGAATCAGAAGATTATTATCGGCATATTTCAAGTTAGAACTATTTCTAGAAAGATATATAGTACGTATGGAAGGCATTACGTAAAAGTTACCAACATTCCTAAATATAAATGTTTGTATGGAACTAGGTGGATTCTAAACGGGCACAATTAGATTGTCAGTCCATGTCGTTAACTACTAAGCCAGCGTCATCAATATCAGTTAATGATGGAATGATTTCATTTTCCTCCAAATTCGATATAATTACTGATTTTGCTTTTTTTTTTTCTAAATTTCTAAATGCAGAGTATTTTTGTTAGGGGGGAGTCTAATTACCGCAAAACCTAATTAATATTGTTGAATAGTATTCTGGGCAACGCCGGGATTATTGCTAGTTGTGTACACACGCAAATGTAGTTGGATGCACACACGCAAATATTGTGGAAATCCTCAAATCAAGAAATCTCATCAAAAGTCATAACAATTGTAAGAAGAGTGCAAAAGTTTTTAAATCAACATTCTTCAACTGAAAAGTTTTGAAAACAGTCATATCGAAATTTGCCCTTGGACGAATTTGATAAGGACCAGTGGAATGCGGCATGGAAAAATTAAATTCCTATCTAAAGTTTTTGTAAAAAACAAAAAAAAAATGACAGCCAAGTAAGAAGTCAGTTAGAGAGAATGGCACCGAGACGACCAGTTGTCATTTTGTGTTACCCACAACACTTCACCACGCCCCATCTCTCTCTTTCTCTCTCTCTCTCCATATTATATTGAGAAAGAATTGAACAGAACATAAATTGCCATTTCTTTTTTATAAACTTACGTCAACTGTTTTTTTTTTTTTTGTAAAACAACTAATTGTCTTATATACATTCGTCAAGAACTTGAAACTCTATTTAACAGATTAAATAGACGATACGGTTAAACACCAAAGAACTACAGCATAACGTAACAATATGCCCGTATCTTTTCAAAAATGAAAGAAAAAACACATTTATAAGTTTGATGTATAGTTCTTTAAAGCTTTAAATTAATAAAAAGTATCATTTCATCGTTAATAGAACTCGTTGAAAATTAATTTTTTAAACAAAATCAAAGAAAATAAAAACAATAAAAAGAATTGTTTTGGACATCGGTAGAAAGACAGATTTTTTCCGATAGCGATTGCGATTCCTATATTTAAGAATGTTCCGATTTTCGGTTCTGGATTCTGATTCCGATTTTGATTACTCGTCCCAACCCTGATATAAATGGCACCCTACAACAAGAGAGTTGGCTAAATTAAAAAGAGATTGTGGGAAGTGCAAAAAAAAAAAAATAAATAATGCGTTAAACAATTGAAACGAACGATAGTCGACGTAAATTAACATTAGTTTTCGCAACTTAATTATTTCTCCGTTTTCAAAGAGTCCATTCTCTTTGACACTTGATTAAATTCTTGAAACTTCTAAATATTAAGTGGCATCATATCGACTCAAGTCCGAATAATTAGTGCTAATTGCACACAACGACGAGTAATTTTTCTCCTGTTCCGTAATTTTACTATTTTATCATTTACTTTGTAGAATATCAGTGTGATCGATCATCTCTCTTCGACTCTTTCTCTCCCTTTCTCTCTCTATCTATATTTTCCTCTCTCTCTCTGTCTCTTGTTGGCTTTTCCTCTTCAAACAATACCGTCATCATAACCACTAAGTCGTAATCTATTATACTGGTTCTAGCTTTAGCGCAGTAGAGAAAGGAAGTTTTTTTCTATCCCTGTAAAATGGTTTGTTTTATTTGTGTGGGATCATAAAGTTGATCTTAAAGAAAACTTTGGGGATATTAGCTTGGACGTTTTTACTTAACAGTGAATTTGTTCATGCGGATGTGATCCCTTTGTCTTAGTAACTTATGTTCATAGTCGACTAAGCAACGGAGACCACCTAATAGTTTCAGTTAACATTACACCTAAATTCCAACCCAAGGTGATGAATCATTACACAAAACGACAAGGTACTACAAAAGGGCTGACTCAGAAACCATCAAAGAACATACCAGAGATGCCCCATTGATCAATATCTTTTCTCTTCCCACTGAACAGTGTGTTAATGAGGAAGCTAAATGTTGGAAATCGAGCATTGAAGCACATGTTCCCACACGGAAGTATTAGCTTATTTTAAGGTCTTAAATGCATTAGCTAAAAAGTGTAATGTTAAATCTAGAGAGATAATGAGATTTTATTAATAGCATTTTTTTTATTTTTAACTCATTACGTTTAACTAGCCCATGCAGCTTCTTTCTATTTTTATATATTCTCTTTGTGAGTCTGATCGCAAATAGAGCATAATCCTGTTATAGCGCATCTTCTGACTTTAGGTAATATTTAAAATTCTCATAAATCTCTTTAAGTAAAAATAAGTTTACCAAATCTGTAACCCACGCAGATTTCCTGGTTCCCATTAAAAGTTTACAATTCTCAGAAATATCTTTCTTTGCACGCCATTGTTCTACAAAAATATATGAAATCGATGTCTGCTGGAGTTATGACGTGGAACAGAGCGCGTAAAAGCGGGTGTGAGAAAATCAGCAGCAGCTGAAAGAACATCTGCCTTGTGAAAATATTAGCAGCAGGACATGTTAAAGCACGTGTGCAAATTAGATAGAGTGCGCGAGCTTACGTCACGAGAAAAGCAGAGAAAATACAGCAGGTGGTCGAAGAAAGAAGCAAAGTTCCTACGGGGAACATGGACGTGCAAATACAAGGGTGAGAAAGTGGTTGCTAGTACTAACGTCGGATGGCAGAGGATAGTAACTTTTAGAAGAAGCACACATGCTTGCGAAAATACTTTGGAAAAATAATTAAATGCGTTGTTTTGGTAAAACCATGAATAAATACATTTCATTTGAACTTTAAAAAAATTCCGGGTTTAATTTATTTTTCTTTGTTGTTTATTCCTGCCACGTTACAGCTAAGGACATTTCTAGTCATGAAACGAGACCTATGCAAAATCTCTGCTTTATCGATATTTTCATGGATAGTGCTCGACTGAGCTTCAATCTATGACCCCCTTCTCCAAACTTTCAATAGAAACACTCGTCTAGCTGAAAAACATCAATAATTCTCCTCCCTCTTTATCTGTGCCTAACCCTAAACGTAGATTCCATGAACAAAGTTTCTTTCTTAGAGCTACACGTCTGTGGAATTGTCTTCCGTTTTTCTGCTTTCTAGCTGACCACAACATGGTTGTCTCCAAGTCCAACGTAAACAAGTTCTGTTGAGCAGATCCACTTAAGGTTACAAATTTACCGAATTCCCATTTCTAACGATTATTATATTGACCAATTGACCAGTGTACACTCTTAATCCTCGAGTGGTCTCTGGCCTTGATAAGTGGGTATGCCTATGTAAAAAAAAAAGATGCGGTGAAATAAACCGGAAATATTAGTCAATGTCAAAATCTTAGAAATTTGTATTATGCTTTAATCTGTAATGCTTGAACCATTCAGTGACTTAACTCGAAGAATTCTAAACAAGCTTGACATTTTTAAGAACAAATGAAATGTATGTGTTCGCGGTTCTTCTAAAACAACGCATTTCATTATTTTCCAAAGTCTGTTCACACGCATACTCAGATTGTTCACGAACCCACCCGTGTGCCCGACACTCATGGTCAACATTAAAGTCTCCTAGACTTTTTTCTTACAACTTCCCTAAGAGGTGTCACTCTTCCGTTCTGTCCCCACTGGGATCTTCCGACCACTCAGTTGTCTCCGTTAAGATAATAACATAATTGGATAAGTTCTCCGACATACATCTCCATGTACAGTATATCGATACTCTATAGCTAACTAGGATAGCTTTCGTACATTTATATCCGGTCTACCTCTTTGTTCCATGTTTAAAAGAAATATGTCATCTATAGCATCAGACCTGGCAGAATGGCTAATTGTAGGTATAGACCGATTCATACCCTCTAAAACATTCCAGCAAAACCTAACAGCCAGCTGTGTTTCTCTCCAGAATTCATTGGTGCCATTGTGCATAGAAATCACTATTTCCATTGCTCCCAACGTTATAGATATACTGAGACTACTGCCGATTTCAGTACTGTCACTTTAAAAGAGTAATAAAAATGCGAGTGTTGTATGCTCAGTTCGTCACGTCCAAAATAGCTGAGCAGCGGCTTGGTTTCAAACAAAATTGGCAAATAACAAACAGGGTGTTGAATAGAAGTGTATGCTCTATCCCAGCCATTATAAATGGACCTGGGGTAATCTTGTCAGCATGGAACAAAGTGAAACTCTTTGCCAAAAACTTGCAGTTTAATTCTAACCTATGCGATCATGGCTGCCAACCCCTTTATTTCCTCCTATGTCTAAAAATACGCTATGCGATGTACAAATATCTGTACGTTTATTTTGTCAAGCTAATCAAAAACGTAGGTTCCAGTAAAACAACTGGTCCTGATGGTTCTCCTGTTATAGCGCTCAAAAAGATTCAACCAGAATTAGCTCCTATATTTGCAAAGCTATATAAGTGTGTCTTAAGGAAAAATGCTTCCCAACACCCTGGTGAATCTCATCAGTGTGTCCTGTATTTAGAAATTTGGGTAATCATTCATCTCCCTCTCAATAAAGATCAATCAGTCTTCTGTGCGTCATCAGTAATTTGGTAGAATCTGTTAGATAGAGAAAAAGTCAATCACTTCAGCAAAAATAACGTCCTCGGTGAAATGCAATATGGCTTCTGTTTTGCTAGATCTACAGCAGATGTGATAACAGTAATATTTCATAGGATTGGCGAATTTCTCGAGAAAGGCTTTATTTTCTAGGGCAATTGCTCTTGAAATATCAAAGGCCTTTGATAGAGTATTGCACAAAAGGTCCACAAAATCTTCAGCTATGGTATAGCTGGAAATGTCTTTTCAACTATTCAATTATTTTTCTCTGATAGGTTCATAAGAGTAGTGATTGATGGACAGAAATCAGAAGTTCACGGTATTAATTCTGAAGTACCCCAGGGGTCCGTCCTGGGCCCAACTCTCTTCTTGATCTACATCAATGATCTTTCGAATCACATCCTAAGATCATTTGTAGACATTTATGCTGACGGCACTACCATCTATGCCAACACTTCAAAGGCAGTAAACGACCCAGTTCTATTTGATTCTCTCCCCTCTGACTTTAATCTCATGGTGCAACGGAAAAAGAGGTGGCTTGTTAATTTTAGTGCATCTAGTAGATGGTCTACAACAAAAAACAACCAAAAAGATTCACAGTTTTATCAAACGGAAATTCAATCATGTTGCCCTAAACTGTAATAGAGGGGTTATTATTGAAATCAACTTTATTATCCTTAAACGTAAACATTAGATTCTTCGGAACTATAATTACTGTGTCTATCAATTTCTGTTAATAAATGCCTAACCTTTTTATTAATATTATCTACGATTTCAATCTGATAGAATAATAATTTTTATAGAGTCCTTAAATCATAAAAAAAATGCCTTTAATATATGCTATAAAAGTTAGTTTTGTTAATCTAGTCGAATACTTCTGGGATATTTAGGTCGTATGTACCGAGAGGTTGTTTCCACAAAAGCTTGAACTTGAAGAACAATAATAGTTATAAAATATACCAAAAGATCATTTGAATAAAATATATAAATAAACCTGACAGGCACCTGCGGGTAAAAGCAACATACATGGAATTGTAAGAAAAATGTTAAAATGTTTGAAAGGCCATTTCGGCAAAAGGTTACGCAGGTAAAATCAAAGTTAGCTAATATTAGTGAACGACTACGGTCGAATAAAACGCCATTGCCGTGTGGTTACGATTACAATAACATCCAAAATGAGCATTCCAGATGATCACAAAGGATATCATCATTGATTTTTGAGTTGACCGAACAGAACCAACCCACCGAATTCCCGTCTGCACAAATCCCTCCCAACATAAACCATCCATAACTCTTTATTTATTTATTTTATTTTGCCAACTGTTATCCTCATCTTCATAGTTGCTGTCGTTTCACCACTTTTCGGTTACCTCATCCTCTGACCTTCTTTAGATGAGTAACCACGACGGAATACGAATGGTAAGCCTCGTAATTACTGCGTTCCATAGTTGTTGTTGTCTTACCACGTTTCTACAGTAATTAGTGAAGATACAGTTACGAGGCTCAGCATTCCTATCCCATCACAGTTAATCAACTGAAGAAGGCCAGAGGATAAAGTGTCCCAAACATGGGGAAACAACGACTATGAAGATGAAGATAACAGTACAACAAAGAAATACACGAAGAATTCCAATAAAAAAACTATATGTAACATCCAGAGAATAAACTTTTAGTTATTTCTATTATATTATCTGCGTGTCATCTTTCTTTAAAACACAGTTGAAATACAGCATAATAAGGTTTCCGATACGTTTGTTGTTCACACGTATTGAAGAAAAGTTATGCGTCTAAGTGTTTTAATCTCATAGATTTTCAGATTTTTTAATTTTACATTTCTATCAGAATTCTTCTGGTTCTGTCATTGTTGTATGTATTCACATTTATATATAATATCAGAAACGAAACATTTACTTTCCAAAGTCCATTCGTCTATATTTCTACAGTTAAAAAGTGATTCATCTTCAGTATTTTGGTTTATTAAATAACTACCCTCCTAAATCTCTTTATCTATTTTTGCACTGTTAGAACTTATTATAGCTTGCACTATAATAGTAGTTATAGAGAAACCTAACGGTACAGTATTTCAGTTTATAATTGTATAAGTTGATCCTTTTTTAAAAACTTTTTGACAATAATTTGATAAAATGTCTTCGGTAAATTATTTTGTATGTGTGCGCTCTAAGGCAGCTTTAACCATATGGAACTTCTACGTCTGTATAATCTTATTTCCGATATTAGATTTTATGATTCTCATCATTTTTCAAAATATTCTAACGTCAGCTTAATTTTATGATGTTTATACAACTATAGTCAACAGTGATTTACTGTTATTTTCTGGGCCACCCGTTATATTTTTTTTTTACAAAGGTATCACCACATTATCAAGGCCCAGAGGCCACTCAAGGATAAGGGTTGAAGAGTGTACAGTAGAAATTTGTCAATATAGTAATCATTAGTAATGAAAATTTGGTAAATTTAATAACTTATATGGAACGGCTCATCAAGAACTTATTTACTTTAGACTTGAACACAACCATATTGTAGTCAGCCGGAAAGCAGGAAAACGGAAGACAATTCCACAGGCGTGCAGTTCTAAGAAAGAAGCTTTGTTCATGGAATCTACGTTTAGGTTTAGGCACAGATAAAGAGTGGGGGAAATTATTGATAGTGTTTACAGCTAGACGAGTGTTTCTTGTGAAAGTTTGGCGAGGGGGGACCATAGATTGAAGCTCAGTTGAACACTTTCCATGAAAATAACGATACATCAGAGACAAACTCGCAACATCTCTTCTGTGAGATAGAGGTTGCAAGGAGGAGAAAAGGACATCTCCTACGAGGCTACAAAGTCTATTTTGAACTCTATCAAGGCAGGACAAGTCCTTTCTAGCAGCTCCTGCCCAGATGTGGCAACAGTATTCCATCCTTGGACGTACCTGGCTCTTATATAGGTAGAGAATAGCATCAGCAGTGAGATATCTACTGGATCGATAGAAAGATCCCACCATTTTTCCAGCGGCCTTGGCAACAGATTTGATATACGTGTTCCATTTAAGATCAGGAGTAATGGTCAAGCCCAGAAGCTTGTCAAAACTTGAGGCCTCCTGAAGACGAGAGCCATTCATTTCAATTGATGACAAATGTGAATTAGAATGTTGATGATGTAAAGAGAGAAGCAAGTTGGTTTTAGATGCATTAAAAGTAACCAGCCACTCTTTTCCCCATTGTACTACGTGCTCAAGATCAGAGAAGAGAGAATTGGAGAGAACTTGGTCGTTTACTGTCTTAGATGTGCTACCATAAATGGTAGTGTCGTCAGCATAAATGTCTACAAATGATGTAAGGATATGATTTGGAAGATCATTAATGTAGATCAGGAAAAGAGTTGGGCCCAGGATGGATCCCTGAGGGACACCGGCATTAATACTGTGAGCTTCTGATTTTTGCCCCTCAACTACTACTCTTATGAACCTATCAGAAAGAAATGATTTAATAATTGAGAAGACTTTTCCAGCTATACCATAGCTAGCGATCTTATGAAGTAAACCTTTATGCCATACCCTATCAAAGGCTTTAGATATGTCAAGAGCAATTGCCCTAGAAAGATTGCCACCGTCGAGAGATTTGCTAATCCTATGCGATATAACTGTAAGGACATCTGCTGTAGATCTAGCAGAACGGAAACCATATTGAGTGTCACTAAGAAGGTTATTTTTGTTGAGATGTTTGATTACTTCTGTATTTAACACATATTCTAGCAACTTACTCATGACGCACAGGAGACTTATTGGCCTGTACTGAGAGGGGGATGAGCGATCACCTGAATTCTTTAATACAGGGCATACTGATGAGATTTTCCAGGGAGATGGGAAACTATTCTCCTTAAGACAACGTTTAAACAGTTTTGTAAGTATGGGCGCTAGTTCAGGTTGAAGTTTTTTGAGTACTATAATTGGAATACCATCAGGGCCAGTTGCTTTACTCGAATCAAGGTTTTTGATTAGCTTCGCAACATCACGTACAGATATACGTATATCACATAGCGTGTTTTCTGATACAGGAGGAAATATTGGGGGTTGGCGGTCTTGGTCGCAAAGGGTAGAATTAGCTGCAAAGTTCTTGACAAAGAGTTTGGCTTTGTCTGATGCTGACGAGATTACCTCAGGTCCATTGATAATAGTTGGGATGGAGCACACGCTTCTGTTCAGGATTCTGTTTGCTATTTGCCAAAACTGGTGGGAACCAAGTCGCTGCTCAGCTACTTTGGACTTAACAGATTGAGCATACAACACTCTTGCGTTCCTTATTACTTTCTTACAATGGTTGCTGGCAGTCCTGAAAACCGCTTTAGTTTCCATACATCTATTACGTTTGAAGCAGTGGAAAAAGTGATTTCTGTGCGCAATGGCAGCAGCACATTCTGGAGAGAACCATGGCTGGCTGTTAGGTTTTTGCTGAAACTTTTTAGAGGGTATGAAATGGTCAATACCTACAATTAACCATTCAGTTAGGTCTAATACTATAGAGGACACATCCTTTTTAAACATGGAATGCAGAGGTAGATCAGATATAAATGTACGGAAGCTATCACAGTCAGCCTTAGTGTATCGATATACTGTACGATGAAGAGGTACGTCTGGGGACTTATTACATTTCATTTTTATTTTAATTGATACAACAGAGTGGTCGGAAGATCCAAGAGGCGACAGAACAGAAACTGAACATAGTTCAGGGCAAGTTGTGAGAAAAAGGTCTAGTAGGCTCGCATACTGGCCGTCATTATCGGGCACACGGGTAGGTTCCTGAACTATCTGAGTGAGGTCATAGGCAATGGAGAAATCATGACAGAACCTCCCCTCATCATCGGTCTTGTTTGAGTGGGTCAACCATTCGACGTTGTGAACATTGAAGTCTCCACATACGTGAATGTTAGCTGAAGGATAAGTAGAAAGGACTTGGTCAATTTTCTCAGATATGCTTTGAAAGATAGTAACTCCACTGTTGTGGGGGCGATAGAGAGTAAATATAAATGCAGTAGTGTGAGCTAAAGCAACCCGGAAGCACATATAGGGTAAGTTAGGATCTTCCCTGGAGATGTCCCTCCCACATGGAAAGCTATCTTTAATATAGGCACATATTCCATGCCCATGGCGATCTTGGGGGTCAGATTTAGAAGTTAAGTTAGAGTATCCTGAAATTGCAAACTCATCTAGGGAAATAGCCTGTCCAATGCCAGTTTCACTTAAAAATAAAAGGTCTGGTTTAGTCTCCTGTAATTGGGTTTCAACCTCTGGAAGGTTAGAACAAAGACCCCTGATGTTGGAGAAGGAGACATGGTAGTAGGGGTCTACGTTGGAAGTTGGAGAACCGGGTTTAATCGTGTATTTTTTCTTGAAACTTGTCATGATGAAATTTTGGAATTTGTGGACTAGGTCGACAGATTTACTTAGAGCAGGACAGAGAGGGGAAATTAAGAGAGAAAAAGAAACGAAGAATTTTTTTTTATTTGTAGCTAATGATAAGGTAAAGCCGTAACAATTACCCACTAGTATGGCATCGAGAGGCCCCACCAGAAGCTACTGCATGGTCCAGAATCCATTCACCAAATGGCAATACAGCAGCCCCAGTACTTTGCACCTTCTGATAGGACAGCCTCCTTAGTGGTTAATCCAAGGTTCGGGTCCCTGACTATCAGGCGGATAACGTCAGCCCAGACAAAACGTTTACCTCCAGCACCCTTACTAGTGACATGGCTACAAGGATAGACATAGAAACAGAAAATTTCCGCCATCTAAGCCAACTGTTCGCAAAAATACTGCCAACCTAGAAAACAGCTTTTTCTTCTCCCTTTGTCCGAAAAATCACTCATTTAAAAAATGAGGACTGAGGGACAAATAAGAAGAAGCGAGAGTAACAGGAGCTGCCGATAACGCATCCACAATGCGTTTTCTACTCTCCATTAAAAAAAAACAAAAAACTATTAAGTATTGTACTTAATAAAAGTCCAACGGACGTGTTTAAGGAAAAGTATGGTGATAGATTCCCCTCACACGAACTAAAAATGAGTATAATTCGTAATTTTTGCTATCAACTCGGTAGATAAGTAAACATATGTACGAGGAAAAAAAAAAGCTAGCATTTAATAAAACAGAAATACACAAATTAAATACCGAAAAAATGGAGTTGTTAATATTTTAAATCTAAAATAAAAAGCATGATTGAAATCACTTATCTCAACAAAAACAATTCCGTCTCCAATTTGCAAACTGTATTGAAAGAAATTCAGTTAGTAGCATTCAATACATTTTTTTTTAAATTAGCCGTTAAAAGAGAATCGTGATTTTATTCTGAACTTAAGCTAGTAACGTTTAAAGAAGCTTACGATAAAAAAGAAAAGGCTGATGGGGGGGTTCTTCCGAAAGTAAGTTGGTGCCGTTATAAGTAATTTCGAGATAAGATGGAAGCCGGTATTGGACTAGAAAAAAAGCTAGCATTTAATAAAACAGAAATACACAAATTAAATACTGAAATAAAATGGAGTTGTTAATATTTTAAATCTAAAATAAAAAGCATGATTGAAATCACTTATCTCAACAAAAACAATTCCGTCTCCAATTTGCAAACTGTATTGAAAGAAATTCAGTTAGTATCGTTCAAAACATTTTTTTTAAATTAGCCGTTAAAAGAGAATCGTGATTTTATTCTGAACTTAAGCTAGTAACGTTTTAAGAAGCTTACGATATAAAAGAAAAGGCTGATGGGGGGTTCTTCCGAAAGTAAGTTGGTGCCGTTATAAGTAATTTCGAGATAACATGGAAGCCGGTATTGGACTAGAAAAAAGCTAGCATTTAATAAAACAGAAATACACAAATTAAATACTGAAATAAAATGGAGTTGTTAATATTTTAAATCTAAAATAAAAAGCATGATTGAAATCACTTATCTCAACAAAAACAATTCCGTCTCCAATTTGCAAACTGTATTGAAAGAAATTCAGTTAGTATCGTTCAAAACATTTTTTTAAATTAGCCGTTAAAAGAGAATCGTGATTTTATTCTGAACTTAAGCTAGTAACGTTTTAAGAAGCTTACGATATAAAAGAAAAGGCTGATGGGGGGGTTCTTCCGAAAGTAAGTTGGTGCCGTTATAAGTAATTTTGAGATAAGATGGAAGCCGGTATTGGACTAGAAAAAAAGCTAGCATTTAATAAAACAGAAATACACAAATTAAATACTGAAATAAAATGGAGTTGTTAATATTTTAAATCTAAAATAAAAAGCATGATTGAAATCACTTATCTCAACAAAAACAATTCCGTCTCCAATTTGCAAACTGTATTGAAAGAAATTCAGTTAGTAGCGTTCAAAACATTTTTTTTTTAAATTAGCCGTTAAAAGAGAATCGTGATTTTATTCTGAACTTAAGCTAGTAACGTTTTGAGAGTTCGGTGGGGATTGCATATTTGGGTCTCTCTGGTTCTTAAATTCAGTGTTATGGCCACACTATAAGGCTGTCTATTAAACGCCATTGAAAAAACTGTTAATTCCTTTTATACAGTTTCTGCGTTTGGTGTCAAAGGTCAATTAAAAGTGTGAGGTAAATAGGTGTCTTTGGTCATTTTTTTCATTAATACTTAACATTGTTTATCTTACTCGTAACTGATAAAAGGGATAGAGGGAAAGAATGAAAGATACAGAGACGGCTGGATAAACAGAAAATATAAGAAATTTAAAAATTAAAATGTTACACATATTATTTAAATTCTGTATTGTATTATATGGACCCGTGATATACCTGGCGCCCTGCTGTATATCTTATAAAGCTTAAATTAATTTAAATAAATATGCTGCATAATGCACACACAATTACTCTCTCTGGATCTCAATTTATATATATATATATATATATATATATATATACTAACTAGCTCTACCTACGTATTGAGCACTTTTGATGTAAATATTTAAAGTTTACGCATAAATCTATACTTACGTATATTAATTTTATGTAAGTAAATGAAGTAGTTATATATATATATATATATATATATATATAAAATTTCATTAATACATATAAAATATAAAATAGCGAGCACTAGGAGCCTGTGGCCAAAATGAATGTATTGTACCGAAGTAACAACGTTAGTATCTATAAACCCATTTTTTACCTGGGGATTTGATTACATGATGTGATTATTATGTGCGGTAATCTAACGTGTCAAATAAACGTAGGGTAGTGTAGCCTGTTAGATAGCAGGTGTTACTGTCCGCCTGTAATTTATAATGAAAATAAAAGAATGAAATAAAAAATTAATTTCAACCCAGTGCATTTATTCGGGAGGTAACATTGTATTACGAGTAAAAGGAACAACCAAAAATCACTGCGACAGACTAAGACAATGATTCTCGTAGTAGGCTTTTCCTTTTAAATTTGTCATAATTTCGTCCAGTGATTATCATCGAATACAGGCTAAATTTTCAGATCAAAAAGAAATTTAATGGTAATATTTTGTAAGGTCTGTAATAATCGTGGAGCAATTTGTAATGATAAGGTTCTTATAAATGGAACACAATTTTTTGTCACGCCAATTGTTTATGCTGCCCATAGCCGCTAAATGTTTCCCTTTTCTGTTGGTAAGGAGTATACAATTTTTTCCGGGGAATTTTGGTAATGTGAAAGCTAAGCGTAGTAGAAACGTGCGAAAAATTGAAAACGAAAAAATGTAATTGCTAATAGCAGCATTAAAAAGAGTAAATTGTAGGGGCAGCATTGTTCAGGTTCACCAATCGATTTAAAAAATGCTTTTGTAATCTAAAAGTTATGCTTGTAATCGATGGTAATCGCAGGAAAATAAAGTAGAAAAAACTGAAAGGTGAAATCTAAAGGCTAGGGTCAGCATTGTTTATGCCCGCCAAACAATGTTAGGGCGCACATGAACGTTGTCGGCTTTTTTCAACGATTTCTGCGGATTATTATCGATTGGATCCACGGCTACCAGAAAAGGTTGTACATTTAAAGATTCAGAAAGGGAGTTTCCGTTTCACATACAATGTTATAGTAAATATTAAAAAAATTTATAAATTTAGAGATTTGTAAGAGGAAAATGTTTGTATTAATGTTTTTTTTATAATATAGCAACTTAGTGTCTAAGCGAAAATAATCTGTAGAATTAGTTGCAAAAAACCGAAAAAGTAAAAATATGTAAGGGGATGTCAATTGTTAGGATACACTCATGTCTGTATTACGGAATGTGTTGTAGCAAGAAAGAAAAGGAAAGAAAAGCAACGGATGGGGTGCATTGCGAAGTGTTTTCAATGGAGTAAAAAAATAAATAAAGAGAACGAAATATCAGCTTGTATTACGAAGTGTGTTCAAGGGTAAAAAACAAGTCGATCGCAAGGATCGTATAATTTTTCGTTGTTTTTACGACGACGGCAAGATAGATTCTTTTAGCGGATAACATGTTTTAAACATTTAAAAGCAAGTAAACTGATTATTGAACGTTGGTTTAATGATTTTCTATCGCTTGTATTTTTCTGATCTTTCATGACTGTACTGACCCATGCATTAAATGACATTTATGCCGGACGAAATTGCCAAATATATTATGTAAACTGGAGTAAAAAATAAAGGGAACGAAATGCCAGTCTCTATTACGAAGCGTGATTGATGGTAAAAAAAAATAAACTCGATCGCAGGAGCTGAGGAATTGTTTTTACGACGACGACAGAAGAGATTCTTACCGTGGATAACAAATGAACTGGTTATTTAACGTTCGATTAATGATTTTCTCTCTCATATATTTTTCGATCTTACATGAATGAAATGACATATGTATTAAATAAACGTGTTGCTGGGCGAAATAATGTCTCTTAGTGACGCCATATTTACATGTTAGTAACTGTTCGTTTATAAAGTGAAGAACTGGATTTCGGTATATCAGAATTATCAGTTCTTAGCCAGTCAGGATGAACGGACTTTGGCACGGAAGTTTCAATTATTAATGAATCAGAAATTGGAATGATTATGTTAGACCTATGTATGTATGAGCCAGTTACGTTCGGTGTAATCACAGAAGCTGTGAAACGTGTAGAATTCTTCCCGGCGACTACGAATAGCAGTGGTAAGACTAAATATTTAGAGAGGGAATTAGGGATTCCTTCTCGAACGCTACATAAGATAGTGGCTATTAGCCTTGGTGTATTAACTTTGTATGTGGCATCTCTTGTTTCAAACGAAGATACTTTTGTCCAGATGGGAATTCCTGCGAATACTTTATTAATATAGAGATAAATAGATATAATATATTATCGACCGATTTTAGTATATTTATTTATCGTAATGAACCAATGTAACGTATTTAGAAACTTGAGCATGCAAATATATTACTATTCAAAACCGATTTATACGTTCCATTTTTTTCTTTTTTTTATTTTTTTATATTAGTTTTGTTAACCTTCCCGATTTAGCCATTATCTCATAAGAATATTTGTGAGAATAATAGCGGAGTGAAATGTTTTCTTACATCACTGACGGAGGGCTGATGCAACCTCCCTATATATATATATATATATATATATATATATATATATATATATATATATATATATATATATATATATATATATAACTACTTAATTTACTCACATACAATTAATATACGAAAGTATAGATTTATGCGTAAACTTCAAGTATTTACTTATGCGCAAAAGCCTGAGGAGTCCTAGAGCGGATGAAACGCCGAATAATCAGTGTAGCTTAATCGCCATATATATTTTATAAATTACTATATATATATATATATATATATATATATATATATATATATATATAAAGTGGAACGATAAAAGTGTAGCCATAAAGAAACCAACACTATAGATTTATTTTAAAACTTTTATTTAAAAAAATCAATTCAGGTGACTTGGCAATATAGTAGTACTGGCATCTATTCAATGTAACTGCTTTGAGCCGTAATCGCGGCTTCGATAGGGTCCTAAGCTGATAATATACCTTTTCCACTCCACCGGCGGAAACTCGGCAATTATTCCGCGGATGGCGGCGATCAGGCTGGTTTAGGTGTTGTGGAAGGTCATTTAGTGATGTTCTTGACAAATAGTCCTACGAATTCAGGACAGGGAGAGAGGTGAGCAATGAGAAAAAGGGTAAAAAGTGATAACACTCTTTCTGAAGCCACACCCAGAGTCTACAGACATTATAGAAGGCCCCTATACCTCTTGGGATTTGTACACAATTGGCCAACTAACAGATGGTCTGCAAACAATAGAAATGGAATCATGTTGTCCTTTTTAGGGCGAATGTTATGGACCCACTCTATATTCATACACACAGGCACACACACACACGCACATATATGTATGTATATATATATATATACACGTATATATATGCATAGTATATATATGCATGTATATATATATATATATATATATATATATATATATATATATATATATATATATATATATATAATTATCTGGAATGAGAGTTTTGCAGAAATAATTACATCAGAACAGCATAGATTTAGTCGGGAAATAGGCTTATCGATCTGAAATGACTTATTTATCATATTTTTCTCAGAAAATATAGATTTCATTTTTTTTTTCAGCTTGTGTCACCGCATCACCCCGCTTGTTTTCCTGGGTGCGTCTCCGTGTCTGTCGTGGTGAGCGCGCGTTTCCAATCAAAAACTCCGATATTATACCCTTATGGTGCCATCAGGCTATAACAAAAAAAAAAGAAAAAATAAAGAATACGAATGGGTAAACTATATCCAAGGTTCGAAATTGCCAATAATTTTAGTTGATGTGAAGAAAATAGAAAAAAAAATCTTTATTCCCTCGTATTTCATGCTTTGCTATAATGGAAATGGCGAAAAAATAATGAAACGTTCGCTCCGCCATGATTGTATAAACTCGAGGATTCACCCCTCTCCGCATCTAATATTCGATTATATATGATAGTTTAGAAACCCAGCGTTGTCTGAGGGTCAAATATGTTTTACGTAACTTATAATACTGGAAAAATATAAACTTTCCACATTTTGAGGTTAAAGCAATGAAGTCTGAGAGTTGTCGCATTTTTAATCAATACTATATAAGTCTATTTAACCATAGCCAGTTCAAAACCTTTCGATGTCATGTTTAAACAATAGTATAACAGCTAGTAAGTTTCGATGTTTGTGTTTTTACCGTGTTTAGATTGACATTTAATTCCATTCACAACCACTGTTAAATCTTATTTTAGAGTGTGGCTGTAATTAGGGGACGTGATGGTTGGTGACAGGGATTTAAAACCTAGCTGTTATAAAGACAAATCCAGGTCGTCCCACAAAAATCACTTTCGTTGGCAACCTTCGCGTGATCCCTCTTGTAAGTACTCGATGTTTCTTTAGAAATAATTC